>NC_079149.1:129390305-129586071 GCF_945859685.1 Eupeodes corollae
AAAAGAAGAATGCTCCGCTGCAAAATCATTGGACAAAGAAAGGTGTCACGGTAAAAAATTACCGCGACATTCTCTCCGTCATCCAGGTGTTTCCTACAATCTACTGAGAGAGAGAGGGGCAGCCATGGTCCATCAGCCATCGGTTCACTCTCTCAGTACTTTGGAAAGAAACATAATCATTGATGTCGATTTTCCACTGTAACTAAGGTGACAGACGGGCGGTCTTGTCAAATACTAAAAACGGGTGACAGCCAGACCCCAAAGAATGAGCATAATTACCACCATAAGTGTCAGACGGATGGTCTGACTCCAGTAAACCAAAATTGGCACGGTTGACACTTGGTCTCCGAATGCCGAAGTTACTCCATGGGAGAATGGCTTCAAGCCCAACTTTTACACCCTCATTATACTTAAATGTTCAAGATGGAACGATAACGTAAGCCCCTATTTCCCCAAATCTGCGCGAAAGTCAAACGAAATAACTTTAAACGCGTGTAGCGAACTTCTGCCACATTTCTCTTCCCACAATTGTTTTTAATCGAAACTTACTAATTTCGAAAGAAAGATCGATGGGGAAAAATGCAAAGTGTGAACAATCAAATTTCTTGAGTTCCAAGGTTTTTCTTTCATTCAAAATTGAATCAGGGATGTTAGGTGGCTGAATGCACCCACTGCATTCCCGCACTCTACAAGTCAGAGTAAAGCGCGGCGAATTCAGGGATGACTTGCATTAAGCTGGGGAGATTAAAGTGCGAGTAAGAGAAGACTACTGGGTTGCAACTGCGTTGGCACACTCACGCAAACAAGCTGAGCGTTGCTGAAAAAATGGCGCGAACGAAACCCAAGTCACTGAGTTGCTGAAAGCACTGGGTATTTGAAGAAAAAGGGTTCATCCAGGCTTGGAAAAAGCCTGGGAACTCACTTTTTTGTAAGCTACGAATCGAATAGATCGAAAGAAGAATAATTTTGGAAGATAGAAATTTGATTGAAGAAAAATTTAATTTGAGGAAGTCTTTTGAAAATTCTGAAAAAAGGAGAATAATTTTGGAGATTTGGTAGGATATCCTCTTTGAGATACAGGAGAGGAAAAGAGGAAAAATTGGTTAAGGAAGGAAGGGAAATCTGGCAGGAGAAATAAGCTAAGTATAATAGTTTGGTTTATTTGATTACAAATTATTTTTGTTGAATCACATTATTTCGTTGTCGAGACATTGTTCAAAAAAAATTATCGTTTGGCTTTGGCTGTTCGCTTTATTTCCGAAAATTACAGAACTCGTGACCCGCTTAAAATAAAACCGTTAACATTTTTTTTTTCGGGACTAAACGTTACCGGTCCATCTTATCTTTTCTTGAATAACGATTTGTTTCTTTGTTTAAAAGATCCTGGGTTTTAGCCCTACTTGATTGCAAGGTTTCCCAGGCAATTTACTTAATAATAAATATTTTGAATATTAATTCCAAGATTTAATCTTTTATTGAAACTTCTTTCACTGTCGGTTTCGCTCCGAAGGTTTACAATTTCCTTAATTATAAAAAAAAATTGCTGGCGCCCTATTTCTCCATTTCAGGATAGACACCCCTGTGGTCACCGACATTTTTATATTCTCATCAATTTAATTGATCACCTACGATATCATCTCAATTAAGATATCAATTTATTCGCTGAACCCACCCTAAGCTGAGTGGCGGTGTTATCAGCATCATACGTGCTGAATGTGCTAAATTTTTTCTACGACCTTCTTTACGTTATAGGTTCTAGTCTTCGTCGTGGTTTTGGTCGGGATCGTCGTGGTCGTAGTCGTGGTCGCCGTCGTCATCGTTGTCGTCGCGTCATGCAGAAAAATTATAGCAACAAAGGGCAACGAAGGAGTCCCGTTTCATGTCATGCACATTTGACTTACAGTCTGTCTTACAAATTCCATCGAGTGCCGTTAGTCAACTGTACTACAGCCGAAAAGTATGTGCATACAATTTAACCATCTACAACGCTGCACCAGCAAACGACGCATTCTGCTTTTCTGGACAGAAACTGATGGTAAAAGGGGTAGCAATGAAATTGGTTCGTGCTTGTATAAATACTTGCATCAACTTTCACCAGAAATAAAAGAAGTGTCTCTTTTTTCTGATACCTGTAGTGGCCAAAATATTTCAGCACTATTTCTCCATTTGGTTCAAACTTTAAATTTGGATATAATTGAACACAAATTTCTAGAAAGCTGTCACAGCTATATGGAGGTCGATAGCATGCACAGTGCTATCGAAAAGCAAAAGAGAATGTTCCAGTATACACTATTCAAGACTGGCTTACTATATTCCGACTCGCACGCTCCAAGAGGCTTAAAAGCAAAGGAAGTCCGAAAGAAAAGGAAGGTGAAGAAAGAGTTAATTGGCTGAAAGTTAAATCTTTTAGGTACCAAAAAATTAAACCTGGTGTAATTGAATACAGGTACGATCACAATGAAACCTTTAAAGGAATTCGGATTTTCGGTAAACGCAGGCCCATAAATCTAAAAGAAGTCAACATCCAAAAAGTTTATAAAACCAGCCTTCCTATAAGCATTCAAAAGAAAAAAGACTTAATTAATTTGTGTAAATCAGGTGCCATCCCAGATGAGTTCCATCATTGGTATAAAAGCTTAAAAACAAGCAAAGCTATCAAAAATAGAGCTCCGGAACCCGATATTATTGATGATACTGAATCAGATAAAGATTAATAAATTAAAAAAAAAAATATAAAAAAAACCCATGTCCATAAATAAATACTTTTTAATGCAAAAAAAGCTTATGTTCAAGACTTATTTTTATTTTGTATAAAAAAAACGTTAAATAAACTAAATTAAATAAAACTTTTTGGTTTCATCTTATTCATAAATGATTTAACTACCGGATTGCAATATCCATTTTCAAATTCAACGATTTAATGATTTTTCCAACGGCCATAAACTTTAAAATGTCATTAACTCAGAAACACAATTATGTGACTTTATTTCTTTCTGCAGCATACCGACGATTTAATAAATCTTCTGATGAATTGGACAATATCCAACAACAGACCTCCAATGTATGCGTTTTGGCAGTTCTTGTCGCAGCACTGATTGTCAAATCAATAGTGGTGAGATATTTAGTGCTTAAGACTGTCATGTCAGAGATCGGGATCCAATGTTTAAATTTTATGCCCATAATGGCTGAATCACAAACACGCTTCAGCTTCGGCTTCGTCTGCATTACGGTGGGCTTGCTTCGAGGTTGCTTTGAATGACATTTCTATTATTTCATCCCTCCTAAGAGCAAATATTTTGTTTGTTGACATTTTTTTACAGCTGTTATGCTGGCAGACAAAGCAAATGTTCAGATAATTGAACTAGAACTTCCGTTTGGAGTTACATTACCTTCCATTATGTTCTTTTCCTTACGATTTTCAAACGAAACGTAAAGTCGAAGCGCCATTGTGATAGCATACATTGAAATCCTATGGCTAAACTCGTAAACGTTAGGCGAAGCCGAAGCTGAAGCATGTTTGTATTAATCAAAAAACAATTATTTGACAGCTGACACATTGCCTTTAGTTCATATTGAGGTTTACACGAGAGATCACTCAAACGAGTCTTAAAAAAAAACCGTTCAAATGTAAAAATCAAATCGGTACGTGGAAGTCGGGATTAACTAACGTGGTAGCCAAACTTTTATAATGCAAACATTGCTGTTTTGTTTAATTCTGTCTGCCATAGTATTTTGCACAGTACTGTATTATAAATAAGCCATCAACTAGTACTAGAGGAAATGTATTTAAATTCAAAATTTATTTTAGATAAGCATCAGTGAATACACAATACAATTCATATCCAAAATAGTAGAAAGCTTTTAGTTTCAATCAATTAAAAATTTATTTTGCAAAATTTAGAAATGCGTGACGTTTTGCTTTTTGTTTTTATTGATAAAGTGATTTTTTACCAAAAAATAATTTATATTATTATTATAATCAAATACGTATATTTTTGTGTTGGTAAAACTAAAATATTTTTGACAACAAGAAGAAAAAAAACTATAATAATTAAGCATGGTGGTTGTTAGCACGCCATTTATATATTAAGAATATCCGGACATTTTTTGAAAATTCAAATGAAAATAAATTATAATGTTTGCCTAAAAGGTAATTATTTTATACCTATCTACAGTATGACTTTATACGATTATAATAAACAAAAATCATGCAATGGCGATAGCTAGTTGACAAAAATTAATTTATTTCTATTTTTGTGTATAATTTAAAAAAATATATATGTTTGGTGATATTCTTGTTGGCATTTTGTCCAATCGAATTAAGAGGCTAGCCCGCAAAGGGGAAATTAAAGAGCCATTAGTATGTTTCTGATAGAGCTTTTTCGAAGCTGAAAAGAACATTTTTTTAACAACTTCATTTTGTTGAGGGAAAGTAGTATTAAGGTGTTCTATTTATTATTATTAAAATTGAGGAAGGATTTAAGTGTGTCACCCTTTATTTTGTTTAGACAATTTGACAGATGACAGTTGAAAATTATTAAAATACTGAGAATTAAAACATGTGTTTTTTTGAAGATATGTAGATTTTTCTTAAATACTCTCAACAAATTGTAAATATTGATTAAAACATGATTTCTCGCATATGAACTTCAATAAACAATAAAGGGGGTTTGTATCACTAAATATGCTAGAGACTCTTCTTGAACATAAATAAAAAGGGAAGGATTAGATAGTGGGAGAGAAAGAGTGGAGAAACATTCCACATTCGCGTAGTGCGGCTAAAGAACGAATCTCTTTTCATTATTACTCAACTTCGGCCGTACTTTAAAGCGAGAGTATTACTTTAAGATAGTTTAAGGGAAATATTTCGGTTGGTTATTTTAATAGAATATATAAATCCGTTAAAAAGCGGTAATAATTGGTGAAGTAAGAAACATTGCTATGCTTTACGAATGATAAAATGTCACATAAACTCTTTTATTACGATGTTGTCAAAAAGTTTACACTAAAATACTGGGGCACCGGCCGCTTACAGATGGGACTTATTCTCAAGCCTTAAACCTACGAGTATGTACATATGTTTATAATGTCTTATGAATATAAGCTTAACATGAGTTCTTGTATCGCCTCAGGAAATCCAAACATATTGGTTGGTAATATTCATGCCAAGAATTTTGAAATGTGAGAAATTACGCTCTAAGGAAAATAAGCAATGCGTTTTCGACGCATACAATTCAATTTGATTTTTTATTCCCCACTTTACAATGTTGTTAAGATTAGAATTCAATGAGCTTATCATATGTTGCTGCTGAAGATCAACTTGTTATTAGGACTGTTCTGTTTTTAAATAATAAATATGAAAAGCTAGGGTACAGAAGGTCATTATTAAAAATGATAAAGAGTGTGGGAGATAGGGCAGAGCCCTAAGGCTCACCACCATTTTCATTGTGCTTTTTAAATTTTAGCTTTTTCAGTAATATTTGTATTAAACGGTTCAAATTTAAGTTTCTAATCTAACATGGAGGAATTCATCAAAATCGAAGGTACTTATTTTCAATAAGAGAGTCTGATGCCCAAGACTCTACTAAATAATTTTGAGGTATTAAACACAATAACTTTACTACCTTTAAATTATTGCAGATTTTTGCAACTGTTTAGTTAGACTACGAAACCACCAGTGGACCTTAAGCTGTGAATTACAATATGTCGGTATTTTGAAAACCTTCGGAGTACGAAAAGTTTCAAAACCCTTTTTAACACTGATTTCATATTTTCCATAAACTGAGAAAACAGCTTCACCTATTCAGTTGATAGAGTTCAAGTAAGCATTTCAAATTATTTTTTGGTCAAAAACAGAAAATTCGAATTTTTTCAAAAATCGTATTTTTGGAAAATTTTTCTGAAACGAGTTTTTAAATAAAGAAAACATGTTTTTAATTTCTCTAGAAGAACTGTAATTTTGCTTTTAAATAATCTCGGAAACCAATAAACCGATTTAAACATTTTGTTTCCAGAACAAATTTCTTATATTCTATGATAAAAAAAATAAATATCCTTACTTACTTACGGCGCTACGGTCCGGGCGGACCTGGCCTTAACCAACATGCGTCTCCAGCCAGCTCGGTCTCTTGCTAGCTGTCTCCAGTTTCGCATGCCAAGTTGGTTGAGGTCCTCTCCCACTTGGGTGCGCCACCTGAGTAGCGGTCTTCCTCTACACCGTCCCCCGGGATTGGATTCGAAGACCTTCCCTGCTGGAGCGTTGATGTCCATTCGCTGTACATGACATAGCCATCTAAGCACTTGGACTTGAATTTTGCTAACTAGGTCAGTTACGCTATACAGCCCATACAGTTAGGCGTTATATCTTCTCCTCCATTCTCCATCTACGCGTGCGGGACCAAAAATCACCCGATACGTTCTCTCGAAGTATCCTAAGACGCTCTCATCTTTCTTTGACAGGATAGACCTCAGCGCCATAAATGAGAACGGGGATGATGAGTGTCTTGTAAATTGTGATTTTAGATGCTCGAGAGAGGACTTTACTTCTCAATTGCCTTCTAAGTCCAAAAAAGCAGCAATTTCCAAGAGTTATTCTTCGTTTGATTTCAGCGCTGGTTTCGTTATCTGTGTTAATAGCGGAACCTAGTTTTGCACAATTCTTTCCAGAACGATGTTGAAGAAGTTGCATGGCAGTGTATCGCCTTGTCTAAAATAATTTTTTGACATCAAATGCATCGGTGAGATCTTTTCCGACCTTGATAGAGCAGCGTGCATTCTCCATCGTCATTCTGCACAAACGGATAAGTTTGATAGGGATGCCAAAACAAGCCATGCCTCTGTAGAGCTCTCCCTACGCACGCTATCATAACGGCTTTAAAATCGATGAAGAGATGGTGGGTATCGATTTGAAGGTCCTGGTTTTTTTCCAAGATCTGCCGTAGTCACTGATAACGACCAATCAGGTTGTTGACGAACGGCAGAAAGGATCTAACATATACGTAATGTTAAGGAGACTAATGCCTCTGTAGTTGGCGCAATTTAGAAGGTCTCCTTTCTTATGTATCGGGCACACTATGTTGGGATTCCACTCATCGGGCATGCTTGCTTTCGACCATATTTTGCATGCTCCCTACCAAGTCATCGCCTGCTGCTTTGAATAGTTCGGCAGCGATGCCGTCAGATCCAGCAGTTTTGTGTGACTTAAGTTTAGATAAAGCTATGTTCACTTCGTCAAGGTCGGGTAGGCGAAACTGTTGATCTGCGTCGCCTAGGTTCAGTGGTTCTATCTACCTTATAGCTGATTCGGTTCGTCATCGCCGTTATATAATTTAGAGAAGTGATTTTTCTATATTCTCAGCATCGACTGCGGTTCTACTACGATGTTCCCCTGATCGTCTTTACAGGCTTCGGTTCGTGGCTGGTACCCTTGGGAGGTTTTTTTTACCTTTTGGTAAAATATACGAACCTCATTCCTTTTGTGACATCCTTCTATCTCCTCGATCGCGCACCTCTCCTTTTTTTCCATCTTAGAAGCCGGTGTTCCTCTCTCCTCTTCTGCTCGTAGAGCTTGCGAGCAGCTCTGGTCCTTCTATGCAGCGCCTTTTTGTATGCCTACTGTTTCGCTTCGTGCGCTTGCAGGTATTCATCGTCAAACTGCAAGGCAATGTTGCCACTGGTTTTCAATGCTTAATGCAGGCAGCATAGGACTCCTTAAAAGGTTATTAGAGACTCGATCGGAAAAGGACATGGCAGTCTCTTGCGATTGTAGCCGTCTAACGTCGAATCTTCTCATAGTAATTCCTTGTTTTGGCTTGGATCGGGATATCCGTACCTGTATCTTCGCTACAATGAGGTAGTGGTCCGAGTCAATGTTGGCCTCTCGGAATGTTCGGATATCCTGGATACTGGAGAAGTGTCGTGCGTCGATCGCAATTTTTTCAATCTGGTTGACGGTTGATTGATCAGGAGATTTCCATGTCCCCTTGTGGATATTGAGAGGTGTGAACTGCGTACTAGCTACCAGAAAGTCTCGCCCGAAGCGAAATTGATCAGCCAGAATACGTTGTCGGAAGTAGTGTCGTGCAGGCTGTATCTCCCGATTATGCCACCAAAGATGTCTTCTCTTCCTCCTTAGACAATTTTAATGTCTGTCAAAGCCAAGGCACTGCTCATATGTCTTGTCCAAGAGCTCGAAGAATATGTCTTTGGTCATCTTTCTCCTCGCTGTTGGGGCATGCGCGCATATTAGGCTTATGTTGGCGAATTTAGTTGATACTCAAAACTATTTGCCTAAGTCTAGTTCCAACAACCAATCCACACCCAAATAGACGCTGTCTTTGTTCTCGATAGCAGTCGCCGCCGTAGTATACATCGCAGTCTTTTAGTTTGCGTTTGCCCGGTCCATCCCATCGCACTTCTTGGATAGCGGTAATATCTGCCCTGCAACAGTTTAGGGCTCCCGCTAATTGTTCGGCTGCACAAGGTCTGTTAAGGGACCTAACATTCCATGTACATATCCGAAGTTTGTTGTCCTTATTTCGTTTGCTTGGTTTGTCAACAGTGAATCCGTCCGTATCCGAGGCTTGTTGGTACTTCGCAACTAAAGGTATTGTTTACGTGGCCAGGAAGTCACCCCGACGGCACAACTCCCAAATTGGAGGGCCAGATCCTAAGTATAACTCAAAGGAAGGGGAGCCGGATAAACCGCTCCTTACACGGATGGGCTCCGAATATGTCGAAGAAGCCCTCCAAGGCGACGCCATAGTTGATTCCATCTCGAGAATTCGTCTGCTGCCGTCTGGATAATGAGAGGTTCCTTAGTGGAAACACCTCTCCCCCCTCTCTCGTTTGCTGCCCCCAACAACTTTCCACTGGGGTTGGAACCCAATCTCCAGTTGAGGTACTAGGCACCCGATGGTTACCGCGGGTAGGTGAGAGTAGGAGTTGATAGACAGAGTTGGGTTCTGAGAAAAACCTGTGGACGCTTATGTCCTCTTGAATGCACATGTCTACCATTTGAACATCTATCCGCCCTCATTAGAAGAACCTTTACTTTTAATCTATACTAATGTTATAAATGACAAAGTCACTGTGTTTTGTTTGATTGTTTTTTTGTTTGTTTGTCCCTCTTTCAAGTCGCAACGGAACTAAATTATGACTTCACTTCTTGTGTGGAAGTAGTTTCAAGGCTGTCGAGTGTTTTAAGCTTATTTTTACAGCGTTGAAATATCTAATTTTCAGATCATTCGAGTGGATCGGCAACCGGTAACACTTATCATCAGATATTCAATATATTTCACTTGTTAGTAGCATATCCTTAGGTACTGCCTTCTTTTCTACCTGCCATCGTTGCCTTTTATAAGGAGTTTCTTAAGATTGATTTTAATACAAATGGTCATGAAAATAAGAGCTTCACTTCATTTAAAAATAATTTTCAAAATTACGATTTTTAAAGTGCCATTTAAAAATTATAGCTAATGGCAATTGCAGCTACATAAATATTCAATTAACAGCAAAGCTTATACGTTCTATTACAAAGAGGATTTCATTAAAGTGAACATCCTAAATGTTCCTTTCTTCCTTCCTTCCATCATCATCAATGCCAACCCAATCCTCCTTCTTCACCACTTAGCCATTATTCAATTCAATTATATTATTGAATTCAAATTAAGCTTTAAAACAAAAGCCCCTTATACAAATCAATCAAAGTCTTAATAGCTAAAATTTGCTTTGTTCTTAATTGACACAGATCCTTAAATGATTTAAAATATCCAATAACTTTTATATTACTTTTTTGTTTTTTGAAAAAATAAAACCCGAATCGAACGATACCGAACTTAACCAAACTGAACCGAATTGAATTGAATAAGAAAACGAAGAAGATGATGAAAAAAGAATCTCAACATTGTAATTGAAATGTAAGAAAATTACACACAAAAATGGAATCAATCTTATTCTTACAAATGTCGTACAAAGGATTTACAAAAATCACTTCTATACGTCTTTGGAAAAGCGAAGCATGTTTAACCTCAAATTCTGCCAGACGACTTTTGATCTCAGAAACTGTTTTTTCTTTTCGTAATTGTACGCATCCGTATATGAACTGAAAAATATATATATATTTTTTCCTTCCCCCTGTCGAAAAGGGAAGAAATGAAAATCCAATTTCAATAAAAACTCGTCCTTCTCTTCCTGTTTTTTTTTTTCATTTTTACGTTGAAAAACGCACATTCACATGTCAAATAGGGTTTTTCAAATACGAATATAGCCAGTTGTGGAAAAAAGGAGGAGGCGTAAGAAGGAAAAGAAGATGAAGAAACACATAGTATAAGAAAAAGAAGCCTTTTCGATTTATTGGGAAGCGTAATCACACACAATAATCCTTTAAAAATGTAATCCTTTTAGGTACTTGACTGTTTTTTTTTTCTTTAACTTTCCTTCTTCATTTTTATTTTGTTGCTCCTTTTTTTTAAGGATTTCTCTTTAACCGAGATTCTGGATTTGTGCGTTTTTTATTGCCTGAATTCAAATCGAAATGACAAAAAATGTCAGTCGTTTATTAAATGTCGCGAGTTTTATTTTCAATTTGAGATTTTTCACTGCTTTACTGCCTGGCCCTGTCCTGGATCCTTCTCCCGGCTCATTTATGCTTCAGGTTCTGGATACTTTATAGGCTGATGGGGAATGAAGAATTTTCTTAACGTGTGTCTTTTATTATATGGGTACAGTTATATTACACACCTTTATGAATATAATTTTTCACATGGAAGCTATACATTTTAATCTCACAGGTGATATGAAAATTTGCTTGCGTCATTCACTTCAACGTATTGACCTATTTTTAAGCTTTAAGACTGAATTTAGTAGAAGGTACTTGAAAATTTAAGGCAAGCGACCTTAATTAACATTCTTTCCCATCCATCAACGCGCTGTCTATAATCCATGCGTCACTTTACTTCTATACTGAAAATCTTTGTCGTTTCTCAATGACGTCAATGCTATTGGTATTGACTTACATTTTGAAAGTACGCACAAAAAGCTTCCCAATATTATTTCGAGAGTATGAAAGTTGATAAAATTCCACGAAAAACTTCTTTGATAAATTTTAAAGACGGAAAAGACGATACACGAGGCTATGCCAACGGCACGTTTGCCTTGAGTTGACCTAAGGGTCAATAAAGTGAATCTTATTCAAACAAAAACAACAGAAGCAAGAACTTAAGTTTAAAGGAAACACAAAGGAATTCTGGGAAAGCAGATAGTACTCAATGTAAAGGAGACTAAATGGTACGAATCAGTGACACTTAAGTCTTCCCCATATTGGGGACACTTCAGTAACTATGTAAAGAGTTTGAAATTCCGGATTTTTGAATCCTTTGGAGCGTATATTTAACTCAACTAAACCTTGAAACTCTTATTCTGGGACTTAATTGGCGGATAAACTTAGTTGTTCACTTTGGGAAAAGGGTGTCTCAAAATGTACACGAGAAATTTAGAAAAATAAAAAAACTTAGGATTCTTTCTTTAAAGTTTGTTTTATAAAATTAATTTTTTTAATAAATTCTGAAATTGCCTTTAGAATGTCGTTTGGAAAAATATATATAACTTAGTAAGGAACAAACGGGTAAATTTTAGTAAAACTTTTTTTCAATATGAGCGGGTGGGTGTTGAAATGGAATAAAAGAAGCTGTGTGTGAGGTATTAACAAAATATTTTTTTATTTGCAAGGCGCATTAAGTGTGGAATGTGGCATCATTCAAATGGCAGACCTCGGCTTCTTACGGTGGCACGGATGTGAGTGGTCCAATTTTAAATGACTCATCCGCATATATTCGTGTGAATTTGAGCGATGGCCTGTGTTATGTTCACCCTTAGGGCATCGGTCGATTGTGGTTTATTTGCATAGACCTGCGACTTCAAGAAACCCCAAAGAAAAAAGTCTAGCGGGGTCAAATCGTTTGACTTGGTGGCCAATTCACATCAACCCTGCGAGAGATAACCTAACCTCAAATCGTTCAAGCAAAATTTAAGTGGTGGCGTTTGCTGTGTGGCACGTATCGCCATCGTGCTGGAACATTTAAAAATATGCATATTTCAATTCATGTTAAAATCAACCTTAAGAAAACCCTAATGATAGGCAACGATGGCAGGTCCAAAAGAAGGAGCACCTAAGGATATTCTACTAATAAGTGTCCTTAAAAAGAATATATTGAATAACTAATTATAAGTGTTACCGGCGGATTTGTGCGAATGATCTGAAAATAAGATATTTCAACGCGGTAAAAAGTAGCTTAAAACACTCTACAGCCTTGAAACCACTTCCACACCAGAAATCGGGTCATAATATTGTTCCGTTGTGACGTGAAAGATTGACAAACAAACAAACAATCAAACAAACACAGTGACAATGCCATTTGTAATATTTGTACGTATGGAGGTTTTCAATAAGAGCGGGTAGATGTTGTGTAGATGTCGTCGTGGCGTTTTCTGTGTAATGCGTAGCACCGTCCTGCTGGAACCACATGTTGTTTAGACATCCATATGGTTCGTTTAAAAAAAAGTATGGACCAGTTATGGCTCCATTCCGCCGCCGCGCTGGCCCAAAATCCACACCAAACGGTAACTTTTTGAAAATGCATTATCACCTGGTGAACCTCGCGTGGCTTGGTGTCGTCCCATTCAACCAAAAATTAGCCTCGTCACTGAAGATGATTTTTCAGCAAAAATTGAGGTCCTCTTCCAAACGATTCGACGCCTAGTCAGCGAACAAACGGACAGCCATGACGGACAGTCATGAACTTTGAGTTCTTCGGTTAGTTAGATCTTGGTCAGGTGTAGGCCCAAGTTGAAGTCTGCGAAAAGCCGAGTTCTTATGCACAGCAAGGAATAGACTGCCTCGGGTTCTGATTCTGCTTCACGGACCGCGGCGATGTTCTCGGCCGATCTTGCGTTCCTTGAATGCACGAGTATTGGCTGATCGTTTACTTAACCAGTCGTCTCAAATTTTGCCACCAAACTTCTACTGTGAAGGGCCACCGCGTCTACCGTAAAATGGACGCAATGCCCGTAACGTTTGCGTTAGCGATTACTCATTTTAAAAATAAAGTTTTATCATTTGGACGTGCTGTTCAGTCGTGTAATTTGCCTTGACGATTTGGAATACAAAACTTAATAATTAACAAAATATTTGACAGATGTCACAAAAACAAAATGGCCGCCACGGGGTGCCAATCCCTTAGAAAATTAAAATAGAACATTAATTTAGACTAGAGATCAGCATTACAAGTAATAAAATTCTGGCTGATACCTAAGTCCGAAAATATTGACTTAATTGTCAAAAAAAGTCTGGAGAATCTATACATTCAAAGAGAGCATCGTGGGAAAATTTTCTCAACACTATGGACCCATCTCTGGTTCTTAGAACATTCGGAGTAGAATAAAATCAATTCGAGCTTCAAAACCATCACAAAATTTTCCTTACATGTTATCTGACCAAGAACTCATCAACGACCCAGAAATTATAGCGAACACATTCGCACAATTATGGAAATCCTTCGGATCTGACAACAGCTACCCCTAAACCCTTGTTTCGACCAAACGAAACTTTTCGATTGATGATTTTCCAACCTCAACATCACAATCAGAATTCCTAGCTGAGAAAATATCTCTTGTTGAATTTGAGATGGCCATCCATGATGCAAAGGGATCTACCCCTGGAAATGATAAGATTACGTACAAAATGGTGAAACACTGCGATAAGAACCTGAAAACCAGAATATGTGACCTTTATAACTATATTATACAATTGGAAAAGAGCACAACTTAAACCTATTCCAAAAAAACCAAGGATATATCACTCCTTTGATGAATATCGTCCGATATCACTTCTCCCGGTCCTCTCCAAAATTTTTGAAAAAATCATTGCGAGAAGAGTCAGTTGGGTGATTGAAAAAAAAGATACACCCCGCACAACATGCCTTCCGGGCAAACAGAGGTGTACAAAGCCTATTACACTTATAAGAGGATAAGCTAGCTGGTAACCTATCTATGCGAAAGCATAGTGTTGTTATGTCAGCTGATCTTGCAAAGGCCTTTGACAGAGTGATATTCATCCCTGCTATTAGACAACTTCATTCATGGGATGTCCCAAAAAGTATCCTGAAAACTATAATTTCATTTATGACAGATAGAACTTTCCAGGTAAATGTTGACGGTCACATGTCTTCTATTAGTCAACTCGAGAATGGTATTCCACAGGGTTCATCACTTTCTGTAATTATATGCAATGCCTATATCGTATGTAAACTTAATAACCCAATACACGGATTAGATTTTATCGGTGTCTATGCAGATAACATTTATACCCTAGCATCTGGAGACCTAAACCATGTCAAACAACTTATGGAAGCAACCGACTCAGCAACTCATCAATGGGCACAAGAAAGAGGAGCTTCTGTTCCACCAAATAAAATCGAGGCTATTCACATTTGCAGAAAAAGGAAGTGCTCCGGTTCACCTCTTTTCCTGCGAAATATTTCAGTTCCACTCTAAAGAGGACTCAGAATACTGGCATACTTTTCTTTGGAAATTTGAAATGGAATTCTCAAATCAAAAAGCAGCAAATCAACTTAAACTTAGCAACAACGTCCTCAAAATGATCTGCTCCAAATGAAAAGGCCCCCATATAGAAACCGCCATCCGACTAGCTAAGAACTTAGTAGATGGTTTTCTTCAACATAGTTTGACCACTTTCATGTGGGCTACAAAGAAAAATGTACAAACTATTAATGCTGCCATCAACCAATGCTTCCGAACGGCAACAGGTGCGCTAAAAACAACACCTATATTAGCACTTCGAAGAGAAGCTGGTTATCTACCATTTGAACTCTTTGCTAAGAAAAGATCAATTTCTCTTGCATGCAAGGCTTTGGGAAATCCCTTGCACCCTTTACAAAAGTCTACGAAGAAATGCCTTAGCATAGGAAAGCCTCGCAAAGGTACCATCTCTGCAATAGTTAAGATAACGTCCTTTTTATCCGAACCAGGGTTTGAGTTGAGGTAGTTCAGAGTCATCCTCCACCTTGAAAACGAAATTTGCTCTTAATCGACACTTCCTTAGCAAGTCATAAGAAAAACAATACACCGGATCAACAATTTAAAGGACTTCATAGTCAGATGATCGCTGATAAAAAGCCGATTGTATTTTTTATACAGATGGTTCGTTTAAGGATCCAAACTCTTCTTATGCAGTAGTGGAATTAGAATCAAATGAAAATTCTAAAATAATCTACCAAGGACTTCTTCCCGATTCAACTGGAAGTTATATTTCAGAACTTACTGCAATTCTGAAATGTTTATCTTTCACAAAGAATCTACCTGGAAAAAAAATAATTTTCACTGACAATCTCAGCATACTAAACGGCTTAAAAGTGGTTTCAATAAATGCCAGTCCTTAGAAAACGTAAGAAGTCTCTTAAAATCTTCCAAAGATACCTGCTTGGCTTATGTACCTGGAAATGTAGGTATGAAGGGCAACCAAGATGCTGACACCGCAGCTAAGGACACTTTCAACCAGTACCAGAATCATCGCTTTTAATTAAAAAATATTAGCAGCACACTTAGAGAAACTGGTAGCCACTTTGTGGGAAAGTAGTCACACTTTCTTGCGAATGTACGAGCGTACTCGCTTCAGTAAAAACCTCACCAGAGAAAACTGCATTAAATTACTCCGTATGAGGCTGGGAAAAACACTTTTCACCAGTAGGCATTATTACACCAGAAGAACTCCAGAGAAATGCAATTTTTGTAACGTAGAATTGCCAGTATATCATCGTCTAATTACATGTCCTGCCTCAAAAATAATTACTGACGCTGAAGTTTGTCTTTTTGACAGCTGTCACTTGATGCCTCCTCAATTTCGTTTGCCATTTCATAATCAATAGACTTACCCCTGCATAAACTTTGCAAGTCTTGCAAATATAATAATGTTTTAGTTCGCTTGGTTAAACGAAACTATGAACTTATTGTTTAAACTTTTAATGAGCGCAGTAATACGCGGTATGGCCTCCAAGATCGTGCTATTATTTTGTTTTGGGTCACCTGGCTGTCTTTTCAGTTAAGTAAGAGCGAAGAAACTACACTTTGAATGTAATTGTCTTACGAATGGGCTATCAAAAGGATTGGTAGCACTTTTTGTATGCTTATCTTTAAAAATGTATGGTTTTGACTAGTTTTTCAAAAACGGTTTTAAGCTCGATGGAAGTAAATTGGATATCAATTTTAAGTAAAACAGTATTTATTCCTTTCAATGTTCTTTAACTACCTTCAGTTTTTCCTTAAGTTAGTTGAATTATTTAATTAAAATCCTTTTCAATGAAAACAGTTCATTAAAGAAAAGATTTCCTCAAAATATTTATATGACAAGAAAATGAATAGAAAATATAAAACTCGCATATGCGACCAAATTAATGTGTAAATTATGAAACCATCTCAAAACAACAAATCAGCGAACTTAGACATTAGACATTAGACAATGGAAAACAATAGCTTTTTGGTATATAGAACAAGAAGATACCAGATGCCCAATGTAACTCCAACACAACGTGTCAAGGAAGAACAATGATCATCAATTTCTTGCATTTGGCATTGTTTAATTAGTTTCAAACTATAAATATGGCGTAAGGCAGCGTTAGTGGCAGCGGCGGTGGTGTTGAAGGCGATAGAGTCAAGGCAAAAAGCTATACAGCTACATTACATTTGGCAACCACTACTACAGCACTTCCTTGTTATCTTTTTGTTTACAAAATATACGACTTATAACTGTACACACAACATACTCTTATACATATTGTACATTTTCTCTATTTTCACAGGACTCGCGCTCTCAGCTCACCACTAAGCACAATTTGAGTGTCGACTTTGTGTAAATCTTTTTTAATTAAAACAAAAGCTACACCTGTTGTCCTCACCAATTCTAATATCAAAACCAGAAACAAAGGCAGAACTAGAAAGTGAGACAGAAGCAGGAGCTGGAAAAGGAGCAGCAGCAGAAGCAAATCAGCAAGGACGAAACGTTATATAGCTGTGTTGTTGAAGTGGGAATACAACACTTTTGCCATATTTTCGTTTCACCACCATCATCGCTACCGACGATGAGAACGACGGCGACCGGTGTTACCGGGTAACATCGTTTCTGCGTTTGTTGTCGTCGTAGCCGTCGTCGTCCTTTTTGCCATTTGCGATTGCTTTATTATCCTGCAGAAGTATCGAAAGCAAGCATTTATAAATCTCGTCCTTGAAGTTGTGTGGTCTGGCAATTGGTTAGATAAAGAGGAGGGTGGGAGGAGGAGGGTTGGAAGTGAGGGAGGGCAAACAAGCACGTTTCCGTTAGAACTTCCAATTTCAATTCCATTCAAATAATGTGGGAGCAATTAAAGAAAATAAATTAACGCTCCTGGTTTAGGGTTTTGAAGCTTACAAACTCTTCCTCTCTCTTCAAATACATCAACCATACCAAAAACCCCTGGCTCCTTCCAAAATTCAACAGAGATACCAACCCCGTTAACCATACCCCAATATCTGTAAATGTAGAAAAGGTATGGAGCCAGGATACGTCAGTCTCATCTCGTGTCGTTTTTCTCGTCCTTTTTTTTTAGTTGGCTGTCTTTTATTTTATATATGGTTGTTTGGATTGCTGTGGCAGATTGAGAGAGTGCAGTACCTTACTCGTATCTATATCTGTTTATAGGTTTATAAGTATAGAGTTGTGAACGCGAAGTAAAAACATGAATCCTAGCGACCGCCTGGGGCTTAATTGAAAGTCTCAACAGGAAGCACCATGACACCAGCCACACAAGTCCCGGCACCGGCATCAGTTTACCAGAGTACCTACTCTCCACAGTTCCATACTCTATCTCTATCTTTCCTCCCTTTTTGGTCGCTATATCTCTATCTCCTTCTCCATCTGTGTGTGTTGGGGTTTGTTGTTGAAGTAATGAATTAACAGACGATGGTTCATTCAGGATGCAGGCGGATAGTGGATTTAATTTTTGTTTTTTCCTCTTTTCAATTTTTTGTTTAAGTTTATCCCCATCAGTGGCAAGGTAGTGAAGAGGTATTTTTGACGAAAAAACACTAATAGGATAGGAGGGGGAAGGGAGGAGTGTGATGAGGAGATAAAGTTCTCTGTGGCAAGAACAAAAACAAGAACCAACTTAAACGGAAAAAGGGTTATATGGTGTTGGAATATCCTTGTCATTTGAATGTTTTTAAAACAAGACACTTGACTGACATTTTGTACAAGAAGAAGTTTTTCCCGTTGGACTTGGTCTTCTTGTTTTTCAATTATTAGTATTTCAATATTTTCGTTTTAAGTAATTTAGGTTGCATTAGCAGAAGTTCGTTTGCAAATGAATCAGTGTAATTTTAAGATGATTGAATGTATTATTTAGGAAGTTTAAAACTGGGGGCTCAACCCGGATTTAGTATTAGAAATACGTAATATTTTCTAGATGCAGCCATATTTTGAAGGAAATGAATTAAGAATAAATTAAATATTCTTTTACATATTATTTTTAAGTGTAAAGACTTTTTTCAATGTCTCACTTAGCATCATATTCACCCTAGATTTATGTTCTATCATTTTTTTTCTAATAATCAAGAAAATTTGTTTGAAATTTCCATAAAATAAGAAGTGTGTACTTCAATACAAAATACTCGCACAAATTTTCCTACATTCCACCCCCCTCCTCTTTTTATCTTATTCTAATTAATCCCAAATCAAATTAAATCCTTAGAATATCTATTTTCTGATCCTTAATAATATTCATAAGTGCCAGACAAATAAATTCAAATTGATTATACATTTACGCATATACTCGTACGTATGTACTTCTTCTATAGCATCATATTATTAAACCAAGTGGAACACTTTGAGCAAGAATTAAGCTAACAAGTATTATATTTCGTTCTTATCTTAGGATACCAAAGTTCTGTATGTTTTCCCCTAATACGTAGAACCTTCCAATGAAAAACAATTATTATCCTATAAGAAGTTTTCTTCCAAAAAACCGATTTTCAATATTCACAATATTAGACTTAAGTGCGATGACAAAAAGGGTAGGGAGGGGAGTTGATAGAGAGAAAGGACATAGTACATAGGATGAAGGACCAAAGGACCCAAGGAACAAGGACAAGACAAGTAGGTATAAATGAATAACTTACCAAGAGAAGAGAGAAAAAAAAAGAATACCATCATCATCCAAATTATGACATAATACTCAAAGAATTTCTCTTCACTTCTTTTCTATATACCTACTAAATGATTTCACATAGCTTTTTGATTCTCGTTATTTTTGAGTTTTCCAAAAATAATAATCCCATAATTTGCCACAGTTAAGCCGATTATATACTTTGAATATATTATTTTCTATATTTTATCAGACAAAGTCGACTATGGATTGTGGTATGTGAAATCTATGCCAGGATTTCATTTAAATTTTCAACTGGTTGCAGGACCAATAATTCATAATAATCATAATAGAAAATTGAATGTAGAAAAATTTTATACTACGTATATGTACACATCAACATTTTACATATGTAGAAAGTTGAAAATTCAGTCGGTTTTTGGTGAAATGAGCAAAAGAAATCACACCTCTCAGTAGAGGAAAAATATATTACGTATACGCCTTGGTGAACCATCTAAAATAAGGCAATGTGTTGGTCGTCTGGATGTTGTTGTTTTTCGATACGACTAAGTGTGAACAAAAATATCAACTTTTTAAATAATAAGCCAATCAATAAATCAGAATTTATTGAAATAGAATTTAGAATTTGGTCGTGGATACAGAAAAGCTTAAATAACCATCATTAATGGAGTATTGAATGTTTTCGCTTGATTTATTTATTGTCAATGTTTATTTATTATTGAAAGTAATTTGTTGTATAGAATTTAACTACACTTATCTCAGTATCACTCTCTCTCTCTATGACTCAATTCGAATCCGATTAAATAATAGACTTGATACTGACGATATTTGAAACAATCTATTTGGTAAAACAGTCGTAATTGAGTTGAGGTGATGACAAAATAATATCAAAACATTCCACAATTGTGGTACGTTTGGTTTACAAAGTCATTAAGGTTATTTTTGATAACCCAAACCGGACCAAAAATAGCGACAAATTTGAGGTAATTAGAAAATACGACAGCAACAAATTACTGCAACAAATTAAAAAATAATTTCATATCTTAAAACATATCCAAAGATAAATTCTACTTAAAGCCAATTTTTTTTAGGAAAGAACGCTAATAATTTTAAATAGTTCCCTTAAGGCAGGCTTGAAGTGGGAGTCAAATCGTACCTTGAAACTTTAATTCAGATATAAGATAATTCAACCGAACCGAAGGCTGCAAAGACGAAAGTGGAAACATCATAGTGAAACCGCAGTCAATGCCGAGGATATGGAAGGACCTCGTCTGCAGACTGTATTACGGCGAAGACGAACTGAATTCCTCTGTCAGGCAGGATGATCCATTCAACATAGACGACGAAAGCCAACAATCCCGTCCTCCCGTCTTAGACGAAGTAAAGATTGCCATATCTAAGCTGAAGTCTAATAAAACCGCTGGAGCGGATGGCTTAAGTGCCGAGCTCTTTAAAGCAGCTGGAGATAAGTTGGTTAGGAGCATGCACCAACTTATCTGTAAGATATGGTCGGAAGAAAGCGTGCCCGATTAATGAACCCTCAGTATTGTTTGCCCGATCCTGAAAAAAGGAGACCCTCTTAACTACAACAACTATAAAGGAATCAGTCTACTTAACGTCGCCTATAAAATCTTCTCTGCCGTAATATGTGAACGTCTAAAGCCCATCGTCAACAACCTGATAAGTCCTTATCGGTGTGGTTTTAGACCAGGAAAATCTACAGTTGATCCATAAAGGTTGGAAACAACTTAACAGAACCTTTCCATGTCAAAAAAGGTTTTAGACAAGGTGATGCGCTGTTATACGATTTTTTTAAGATAGTGCTTGAAAATATAGTTCAGAGCTCACACGTCAACACTAGAGGCACTATCTTTCAAAAGTCTGTCCAAGTACTAGCATATGCTGATGACATTGACATAATCGAAAGAACTTAGCGTGATGTCAATGTCAAAACAAAGTACATGCTGTCGTCAAGAAAGGACGTTTTGGTCAAAACATCACCATCGATAGACCTAACTTTGAGGTAGTCAAGGACTTTGTCTACCTAGGCTCCGCTGTAAACGCAGAAAACAACACCAGCGCTGAGATCAAACGCAGAATAATTCTTGCTAACCGCTGTTTCTTTGGACTAAGAAAGCAATTGAGTGGTAAAGTCCTCTCTCGAATGATCAAAGTGTTTGTATATAAGACCCTTATCATCCCCGTCCTGCTATACGGTGAAGAAGCATGGACTATGACAAAAGCGGATGAAAGCACCTTGGGTAGGTTCGAGAGAAAAGTTCTTCGTGTGATCTACGGTAGCGTATGCTTCGAAGGGGAGTGGAGGGGAAGATGGAACGACGAGCTGTACGGGCTCCGGACCGGAAAGTCTTCGAATCCACACTCACAGGACAGCGTAGTAGAGGAAGACCGCGGATCAGGTGGCACGCACAAGTAGAAGGTGACCTCACACAACTAGCTAGAGACCGAGGTTATGGCTATCTTGAGCTCAGATTGAACAAAACAAAAATAAAATACATTTTTTTCAAATGGCTTAAGCCCTTATTACATGTGGAAGTCAAAAGAAATCATTGCTTAAGTTCACATTAGTTAATTTAAACCTACGCAAATTGAATCATTTAACAGCTTATGTCGACATACTTACTTACGGTGGCGCTACAGTCCGGGGCGGACCTGGGCCTCTACCAATATGCGTCTCCAGTCAGCTCGGTTCCTAGCTATCTGTCTCCAGTTTCGCACGCTAAGTTAGTTGAGGTCTTCTCCCACCTGGGTGCGCCAACCGAGTCGCTGTCGTCGTGAATTAAGTAATTTTGCAAATAGAATCATTTGTAAAAAGTTCGTCTAAGGGTAAGCTGCTCCTTTAGAAAATTTGGCCAAAATAATATTTTTTTTTGATTCTTTGTTTGATTTCTGTTTAATCTGTTCGTATACATGTACCTAGCACATTTTTAAGTTTATTTAAATTATAATAACGGATAGTAAACACATTAAAAGATGAACAGATCAAAAAAGATACTTTTAATGGCACCAAAGATCAATTATTAACGACAAAAGTGAAATTGTAACCACAGAAAGAAAAGGTGAGTTTCTCATAGAGACAAATTATTATTTTACGACTTGTGAAGTATTTTAATATAACAATATTTCTGATATACTTAGTTGACATGCCTTTGACACGGAGTTATTTGGAAAGAAGCAGAGTTACAAAACTATTCAAAACGAATTACATTTATTATTTAATATTATTTATTATATTTTCAAAAATATTGCACACTAGGAAACTACAGAACAAAAAGGAACGCAAAACATCCTAAGAACCCAAGAAATCGAACCAATACTTTCTAAAAATCCAGGGAAAAAGAACACTCGTTTGTCAAAAGTGTTTACGCTCAACTCTGTCTGAAACAGAACAATTTATCAAACAAGTTATTAAAAAGAAGATCAATTCAGCAGGAACAACGTGCCTGGGCATACTCATATGGAGTGTGATGTTGACCACGCTGCCATTGAGGAAGAAAATCCAGTGAAAATCCATCATCCAAGGGATTGGTATCAGTTAGTAAGATCCAATTGACTTTGCAAAGATGTCAAAGGAAAAATGTATTTGACGCAAAACATCAGAAGTCAAGACAAAGTTTGTTTGGCAAGAAGTTAAATGGTTGCGTTTTACCAATGATTTCGGAACTATACAATATAAAACAAGCCTTGATGAAAACGAAGAATTTCAATATCTTAACATTAAAAAACGGGGAAACAATGCCGTTGGCGATGATTAAATTCCAATTTGTTACTCGGGACTTAATATCATCAGCAAAGAAAAGAAAAATGACTATTTGAATCTTAAATCTGACAAAATTAAAGACATTTATCCGGATTTAACTGATGATGAAAGAGAAGATGAGAATTAAATCTAAACATGTTGCTTATCTTATGTTGCTGTTTTTAATAAGATTTTGGAACCAGTATCTTTCTATTCGTTTTGTTTGCCTTTAATAAAAAAATTAAGTTGCGAAATTAAAAAATGAATTAAATGAAACAATATTATAATAATAATATTATTTTTTTTTAAGATACAAGTTATTTAAGAAAAAACTGTTTGTACTTAAAAAAACTTCTATAATAATAAAAAAATCGTCTTCAAGTCTTCTAGTTCGCTTTATTGTGAGGTTATTTACTTACAGGTTTAACACTTTAAGTTTATCTAATAACTTAAAATGTTTTACATTTTTTTAAAAAAGCTTAAGAAGAAATAAGAGCAAAACATATGGAATATATAATTTCTTAAAACATCTTATGTCACATAAGCTCCCGTGTGAATCGTAAAGCTTTTTTTGAAAGGTCTTAAATTTGAAAAACATGTTTTAATGAGCTGTGTGGGCGTTTTTCAACAAAAAAGAAACATGCAATTTAAGGGCATTACAAGCCTGCGTTCTTAAAAAAATCGTTTTTCTAGCATAAATAGTTTTTTAATTAATCACCAAAAAAGTCCTGAGAAACTAGTGTTCAAAACTTTATTTGATCATACTGAATAATAGAAAAAATTGACTTAAGCTGTTTTCACTTATTTGCACAGAGATATTGTGCTTACAAAAAGTTTCCTTCAATTAATAGATGCGTTCTGTGAGCCGAAATATTATTTTGGTGATAAATTTACACGATTTGCAATCGTTGTTTGGCAGTTATTCAATTTTAAATAGAAAATCAAGTTGAGCATAAATCCAGTGACAGCTGTCAAAAAGACAAACTATAAAAAAAGAATTGCCAAATTAAAAATCACTCGTCTAAAAATAAAACACCCATTTTAATTAAATTTATGTGAGTCCTTAATGTTGTTTTATAAGTTTAAACTCATACAATTTTCGTTCTACTTGTTTTTGAGAACCTTTTTTACTTTTTGGGAAAATGCTCATATAATTTGTATACAGCTTAATTTTGCTGACAGTATCTACTTCAAGCACTTTCTTATTAACTTCTAAGAAAAAACTGCACCCAAATTCGATATCTTCACCAGTTTTGGAGATATGTAGGATTAAAAAAGGCATTCTGAGCGTACAGACGTACGAACCTTTGAATTGTATTCTACGGAAACGTCGAAAAATGCCATCATTTTAAATTCGAAAATCGGCCCGATCACAAAATAACATCCTATGGGAAGTTCAAAAGATTGAAACACCCATACAAGATCCAACTGACCGACTTTAATTAAAATGTATAAGGCAATAGGGTTTTTTAGCACAGGTATATTTTGGTTCCCTGTGGAGGCCATTTTGTTTTGATGACATCAGTCAAATCATTGTTTTATTATTCAGGCAAGTTGAACGATTAAACAGCACTGAATTTTCGTTAAAGCAAACGTTGAACGCATTCCGCACATTTTGCAATAGTGGTGGTTGCCCCTCACAGTCCACTCTTCAACTTTTAGTGGCCAAATTTCAGACGACCGGTTTAGTAAACAATCAGCCGACACCCGTATGTTCAAGAAAAGCAAGATCGGTGAAAGTGTACAACAGATCCCGAGGCAGTCTATTTCTCGCCGGGTACAAGAACTTGGCCTTTCGCAGACTTCGACTTCAACTACCCGTACAAGATCCAACCGACCCAGGAGCTAAAGGTTCATGACCATAGAAAACGCCGTTTGTTCGCTGACTGGGTTTCGAAACGTTTGAAAGAGGACCCTAATTTTGACTGAAAAATCATCTTTTATGAAAAGACTCATTTTTGGATGAATGGCTGTGTTAACAAGCAAAATCGCCGTATATGAGATGATACAATGCATCCTCAAAAAGTTACCGTTTGGTGTGGATATTTTTTAAGCTTTTCACAATAAAATAAAAAACTTAAAAAATGTTGGTAAAAATTGATGTTCGGCTCAAAAACACCTTGAAAATAGATAAATAGTCATAATGACTTCAAACTTATTTCAACTCATACAAAATTGTGTTAGCTTTCAATAAAATTAAAAATAAATCAATTGACAGTTTCTATACAAGGGAAAATACAATACTGCCAAAAATTCAACATTAAATTGGATAACGTCTTAAATATCTCCACAGAACCAGCTTAAATAAATTTAAATTATTGTTAACCTTACGAAGTTTCTTAAATGACAATTTGACTTAATGCAAAAAAAAGAGGCTGAAATGTGACCCACACTGATAACATCTCATTCGGTCTGTCGATTTGTCTTGCTTTAAAGGTTTTGTAGGTTTTAATATTTTGTTGAAAAATATGTCAGTTGGGCACCCACTGGGAGGGTTTGAAACGAGAATTTTTGCCTGGCCGGGGAAAAACTGTTAATTGGATTTTTTTTTCAAAAATACATTTGCTTGGTATCACGTTACAATATATTTATAATATACAATTTAACTCAAGTCTCTAGCGATATTGGTTGTTGAGATATTTTGGGTTAACCAAAATTTAAAGCTTTTTTGTAAATTCTTATGGTAAAAAATACAGATTCTAAATTTTTTAAAAGTCCTTTCTGCACGTTTTTTCATTATTATCTATATAATCCAATTTATTTGCATTCGATATCTCTCCTAGTTCTTGAGCTATAGACGACTAAAAACACTTCCCGAACGTACGTACACACAAACAAACAGAAAACTCTCTAAAAAGCTTTCATTTCGACTCTAGGGACCTCGAAACGTCGAGAAATGTCAACATTTTCAATTCGACAAATCGGACCCATTATAATAACTACCTATGGGAAGTGAATAATTGTTTGAGAGTTCTCATTTCGGCATCTTTTTCATATGGTTCTCATTTTATTCGGTTTATTTCTAATACATAATGTTTTTAAATTCAAACTCTCATGTTTTTTTTTGTTAAATTATAAAATATTTTACTTAAATTCGAATTCCAATTCCAATTTCAACTCAGTCCCTCAATCATATTTCCATCCAGCCAATCAATGAACCTGCATCGAAATCAAAATTCAAATTGGATTTGTTTCCCCCATCCGTTCTTGTAAGCTCAGCTTAATAGTTCACCAATGTAATGAGTTTGACATCCATGCATTTTAACCCAACAAAATAAACCACCATCGCCATGACATATGCAGCAAGTTCTCCTTCTTTATCTTTGTTCTTTGGTAATCGACACCCGACAGCACAGACACAGTACATTAGCAGTTTGTGGAATTCTTTTGCTCGCGATCGTCTCGTTCTCGAATTGCAAATCAAAAAATTAATTAAATTATAGTTTTTTTCAATGAGTGGCCAATAAAATTCAATATAAATGTTAAGTAAGTTGTGAAGTTTCAATTTGTGTGAAAAAATATCATCTAATTTCAGAGTTAAGTGCTTTATTTTTGTTTATAAAATGTGAATTAGAATAAAATAATTGTTTTTCCCATTCATCGCGTAGCTCCGTTATTGGTTGGTATGTATATATGTAAGTCAGTTTGGTAGTGTTCGTCGGTAATTTTGGTTGGCGGTCTTATTTGAATATTTGAATTTGAATTTGTTATTTTTGATGATTCATTTTTCTCAAAAAAAGTAAATTTTATTTAAAATCCATATTTTTAAAAGGTTTAAAAAAAGTGAAATAGATAAAAAAGTGTGTAAATTAAAGTTAAATTTTAAGAAAAAAGGCCTCTAGTTTTTAGTGATTTTTTGTATTTTTCGCGGTCGGTATCGGTGTAGTGTTGGAAAATAATTCAATTTTTGAAATCAGTAGTTTGAATTGGAAAAGTTTTAATCCAAATGGGTAAGTGACTTTATTAAGTTTTAAAAATCTTTAACAACATTTTATAGAAAAATTGCAACTTAGAACTATAAAGGTGTTTGAAGTTTTATCTGCTTTCTGTTGAGATAATCGATAGGTTTAAGCATTTCTGAAGCACTTTTGTAGTTGTTAATGTTGAAATATGCAAACAAGCGAAGCTTTAGCGTCTCTCTTCTTCCCAAAAATGTTGCTTTCCTGAAATCTGGTCAACATTTTTGATTACTCAAGAGCAAAAAGTAAACTTACGAATATCGAATAGGGTTAAAAGACTTTTTTAGAAACTTCAATTTACCTGTTCTGTGTGCTGGAAAATAAAAACAGCGCGACTTTTAGAGAATGGCAACTTTTTGTGGTAATTTTGTTATTTTAACATTGGATCAAGCGTTCAAAACCATACTCCTTAAAACGATGAAGTTGTGCCAAATTTGAATCTTTTGTAATAGTTTTCCTATCACATACATTTTTTTAAATATGTCTTTTTCAAATATGTTAAAGGCATTCAAAAACAGTGGTTTTTAAAGCTAAGGTAAAACAAGAACCTTGGGTTTAGTTTCTTCGCGGTTTTGAAAAATTCTTTTTAGAGTTTATTTTTAGTATGTTTATTTTTAATACGAAAATTGATTTAAACTATTTACCTTAGTTAAGAAAATAACCGTTTTTGAAAGTACTTTTCAATTTGTTCAAAACCTTGATGTTAAATAAACTGAAATTTGTTTTCTGACAGTTTTTGTTGAAAACTGTTTTGTTCAGCGTTTCTTTACGATTTATGTGATTTCTGACAACTTATGACGATTTTTCAAACTTTTTCTGAAATATTGTAAATATTAAAGTGAATATTGAAGATAAGAACTATAGATTTGAAAACTATGACGAAAACTATTTAATGAATTTTGAAAGCATAAAAATGTCTGTAGAACGACAGAAACAGCTTACAACGCCATATTTCGTGCCGCCACACATTTCTCTTTCGTAAGGTTTGCTATTTCATGATGGAAAAATAAACGAGCCAACGAGTAGAAATTATAATAATTTAATACCGAAATTCGGAGTCAGTGGCCTCAACGTTAAGAGCGCCCACTTAATTTATGGTCGTCATAATCATCCTAAAAGATCAACAATTGAGCGTCTAGTGATCAAATTTGAATCCACATGCACAGTACAAAATGTTCCCGTGCCAGTGAGACAAGAAGTTTCGTAGTGTCGAGAATATTGCTGCGCTAAGGCTTCAGTTGCAGACAGCCCAAATTTGTCTCCTACGCGTCGTTCTCACGGGCGTCCCTGTGACGTTGTTGTGGCGAATTTTGCAAAAAGATCTTTGCCTATATTCTTACCAGATTAAATTGACGCAAGAATTAAAGCTGCTTGACCACCAAAAGGGTCGTTTGTTCGTAAATTCTTGAAATGATTCGGGTTTTTCATCGAAAAATCATCTTCAGCCATGAGGCTCATTTTTGTCTAAATAACTTTGTTAAAAAACAAAACATGTGGAATTGGTCAGGCAGCTATCCACACGTACTCTTTAAGTCATCATTGCATCTCGGAAAAATTACGGTTTGGTGTGGTTCATGGTCCGGTGGTGGTGAGATCGGGATGTACTTCTTCCGCGATGATCAAGACCAGCACGTTACTGTGAACGGGAATATCTCCCGTTCAATGGTAACCGAATATTTTTGGCCCTAATGAGATTATATGAATGACACAAGCCACACTGCGAATGTCACAGTCAGTTTATTGGAAGCCAAGTTTGGAGAACGTGTTATCTTACGAAAAGGTCCAGACGCTTGGGCGCCTCAGTATTGCGATTTGACGTCGTTAGAATATTTTGTATGTGGGGCTACGTCAAGTCTAAGTTCTATTTAAACAAAATTCGTAGTGCTTAAGATGAGTGGTTTTTAATCTGGCAATACTTTTCCGATATAGTCTTTTTGACAGCTGTCACTTATCTATGCTCAAGTTGATTTGACATTTCATAATTAATAGACTTAAGAAAACGTGTTTATCGCCTGTGGGCCTGTGCCTCCAAGACCGTGTTAATTAATAAAGGTTACGTGAATTCGCTTGCCTATGCAGATATACTCGGATCGATTGCCGCATTGCTGACATACGGACCCAATTGCTGAAAAAGCTCCGCAAAACCTTGTTTTTGAAAAATAAGGTTTTTGAAATTTTGTAAATGTGTCTTCACTTTTTGTGGAGGAATTCAAATTGTTTTAAAAACTCAACTCTAACGTTTGGATGTTTTTTTTTAGAAGTATAGTTCTTTGAGTTGGCAACACTATTTTAATAGCCATTTTGTCAGCTGTTAAGTGATTTATTTCGAAGTTTGGATTAACATTTCAATATAAACTGAATTATACTTCCAAGTTCTGGACATTTATTTAAAGCAATGGTTTTGTTTTACCGACAAAGCTTACTTTTGTTTAAATGGATAGGTCAATACTCTCCAGTATACAGGGTATCCGAACTTTCCGAGGGGCCAACATTCACTCGCACCACTACCTCGTTGTAGCCAAGGTACAGCAACGGATATCTATTCTGTGAGAAGTTTCGACGTAAGACGGCTACAATTGCTAGAGATTGCCATGTTCTTTTCCGGTGGAGTCTCTAATAACCTCTTAAGGAGCCCTATGCTGCCTGCATTAAGCATTGAAAACCAGTGGAAATATTGCCTTGCAGCCATAAGAGATGCCGCCTCTGAATTGCTAGGTTTCACACGGCTACCACAGGAAAGCCCTTAGTTTGAAGACGAATGCCAGCAAGCGCATGCAGCGAAACAATAGGCATACAAAACGGTTCTGCATAGAAGGACCAAAGCTGCTCGCGAGCTCTACGAGCAGAAGAGTAGAGAGGAAAACCGGCTTCTTAGATGGGAAAAAGAGAGCACAAGAAGCGCGTGATCGAGGAGATAGAGGGATGTCACGACAGGAATAAGGTTTTTAGATTTTAGCAAAAGATAAAAAAAACCTCTCAAAGGTAACAGCCACAAACCGAAGCCTGTAAAGACGATCATGGGGGAGCATCGTAGTAGAACCGAAGTCTATGTTGAGAATATGGAAAGACCACTTCTCCAAATTGTAAAACGAATTCCGCTGTAATTGAGATAGAACCACTCAGCCAAAGCGACGCAGATCAATAATTCCGCCTACCCGACCTGAAGTCAAACAAAGCTGCTGGAGCTGAGGGCATCGCTGTCGAACTATTCAAAGCATACCCAATGAGTGGAATCTCAGCATAGTGTGCCCGATACATATAAGAAATGAGACTCTCTAAACTGCGCCAAGTACAGAGGCATCAGTCTCCAAGCTGATAGGTCCTTATCAGTGTGGTTTCAGACCAGGAAAGTCCACTATTGACCAAATATTCACACTACAGCAGATTTTAAAAAAACCCAGGAGCTTCAAATCGACACCCACCGTTTTTTATCGATTTTAAAGCCGCGTATAACAGCATCTATTTGAAAGAGCTCTACAGAGCAATGTCTAGTTTTGGCATCGCTGTCAAACTTATCCGTTTGTGCAGAATGACGATGGAGAATGCACGCTGCTTTATCAAGGTCGAAAAAGATCTAACCGATGCATTTGATGTCAAAAAAGGTTTTAGACAAGGCGATGCACTGTCATGCGACTTCTTCAACATCGTTCTGGAAAGAATTGTGCAAAACTCAATCGTCAACACTAGAGGCACAATCTTCCAAAGATCCATCCAATTACTCGGATACGCAGATGATATTGACATATTTAGAAGATCAAAGCGTGATGTCCGTGGAGCTTTTTTGAGCATTGCGACGGAAGCAAAGAAGATGGGTTTAGTGGTCACTAAGGGCAAGACCAAGTATATGCTGTCATCAAAAAAGGAAATTGAACAACCACGTTTTGGACAAAACGTCACCATGGACAGCTATAACTTTGAGGTAGTTAAGGACCTTGTCTACCTAGGCACCGCTATAAACACAGACAACGACACCAGCGCTGAATTCAGACGAAGAATTACTCTTGCAAATCGCTGCTTCTTTGGACTTGGAAGGCAATATAGAAGTAAGGTCCTCTCTCGAGCATGTAAAATCACCATCTATAAGACACTCATCGTACCGGTTCTCATGTATGGCGCTGAGGTCTGGACCCTGTCAAAGGGAGATGAGAACGTCTTAGGATGCTTTGAGATAAAAATTCTTTGGGTGATTTTTGGTCCCGTACTCTAAGCATAGATGGAGAATGGAGGAGAAGATATAACGACGAACGAACTGTACACTGACCTAGTTAGCAGAAAAAAAGTCCAACGGCTAAGATGGCTAGGTCATGTAGAGCGAACGGACATCAACGCTCCAGCCCGGAAGATCTTCGAATCCAATCCTGAGGGACGGCGCGGCGCTGCACAGTAGAGTAAGACCGCGACTCAGGTGGCGCACTCAGGTGGGTGAAGACCTCAACCAACTTGGCGTGCGAAACTGGAGACAGCTAGCTAGGGACCGAGCTGGCTGCAGACGCATGTTGGTTGAAGCCCAGGTCCGCCCAGGACTGTAGTGCCACGCAATAAACAACTCTAACGACATTTTTTTGGCATATTGCCGATAACGTTGGAAAAATTCATAGCAAATTGGACTTGCAGATTAGAGTAAGTCCAAGACGTACCGGTCATAATATGCTAGAAATCCAATTTAAATTATAATGTCAGAACGGTATCTTTGGAATGTCGTAAATTTCACGTCTATTTAAAAAATCATCCTTCTGTTATTCAATTTCTAAGATCTACACTTCTACAAAAAAAACACTCTTTAATAAGAAAATGAATTTCAAAAACAAAACCTTTGTATGTTCCCTTATCACTCACATAGATTTATTATTAGTCCTCTTCAGTTCATTTAGCAGACTTCACTTTTAGAGTTTTCGCTCGTAATGTTTGTTGTTGCCTGCCTTTAAACTTAGAGTGCAAACATTTCTTTGACATTTAATTTTGAAGTTTTGTTTTTCATTCAAAGTTTTGAAAAAAAAGTCTACCTATACAAACTATTCGTCTCCATCGCAGTCTTTTTGGCTTCTATGTGATGTGATGGTTGTTCTTGTTTGAATTCAATTCTCTCAGAGTTGAAAAGCATCTTGGCATAATTATTTTCTAGCCTAGAATCTCGGCAAACCATTTTACTCCTCTAGATATTTATATATACACAAAAGGTTTCCACAATTACTTTGCCAACGAACCATAAGAACAGAGCTTCCTTGCTTCATCCTTCAGAAGCTAGCTATATCAACCACTCTTATTTATATGAACAGAGGGGCGAAAAGAGGGGGTTTATTATATATTTTTTGGAGAGTGGGATTTTCATTAGAAAAGTTTTTAGCATAAAGTTAAAATACCAAAAGTTCACAGTATGGGGCCCACTGAATAGGACATCATCATCGTCGTCGTCGTTGTTCAAGAAAGAATATAAATATACTATATAGCAACGCCAAAGAGCACCCCCTTCCCCCTTCCTATCCACTACCAAACAACTAAGACAAAGACAAAGACAATGCGGCAATGATATCACATCGTAGAGCGCTAACGACAACGGCAAACGACAAACGACAACGACAATGAGATTGGGTGTGGAGTAAAGTGAGCTATTTTACTATTCTGTTTGGGCTTAAATCAAGGCGAAAAGAGAGTTAAGACGGCTCTGTTTGAGATTTTTAAGACTCTCGTCGTCGGTCGTCTCGTCCTTTGTATAGGTATAGGGTAGGTAGGTGCCTATTCTATTTCTATTCTTATACGAGTATAGGGAGATTTATACGGCTGAGCAGAAGGACATTTTACGCAATTAACCGGAAATCTTTTATCATGGTAATTTTGAAAAGTCCTCGCACAAAATGATGAATTACACTTTCTGCAAAAGCTTTAAAGTCACACAAAGACCAACATCAACCCCATCCTTTCTAACTTAGGTGGGCAATAATGCAAGAGAGCCTTTTTTTGTACCTGGCCTTCCTTTCATAAGGATATTGCATTTCTTGTTTTAGTCCTTTTTTTAATTTTTGAGATCCTTTTCTATGCGTATCCTTGTGCATGATATTATGATGCTGCAAGTCCAGCAGCCATCTTTGTCTTGTATCCTGTCTAAGTCTATGTGTGGTTTGGTTCATTTTGTGGGAAGACATGATGAGTTTGTTATGAGAGATTTAGAACTTGTGTTCTTGGTTGGTTTTGTGGCATATTTGAAAATATTTCAGTCTGCTCGTAAACGCACAGAAATTAACTACAAGCAAAAGGTGTTTTAGTTGTGCTGTGTATGTTTATTATCTCGTCTAGATTTTGTTGGTTGTCAGGTGGAAGAAGGGATGGGAATAGGACGGATGTTGGAAGGTGGGTGAAGAATTTTCTGGCTTGCAGCCATTTTAATTACCCGCACCATCGGTCATTTTCATCTCTTCTTCTTCCTTATGTAAGGTATACTCTCGGTATAAGGACTACCATCAGGACTTCTCTAGCCCAACTCTCAACTCAACTCGACTCGACTCTTGGTTGATAAATGAAAGCTTTTTGGTTGAGTGTTTTCTGTTTTCTGTTATATATTTTTTTATTTTAAGTTGCAAAAGACCGACCACCGACGTACATGCAATATGGAGTTGATTAAAAACTGAAATGTGCTTCTACAACAGAGGCTTGGTTTTTAATTAAATAATTTTCTTCTTCTTCTTCTTATACTCATACCTTCCTACCTTCCTAGTCAAAGGATGTTCTTTTTTTTAATATTATTTATAGGTATGTATACAAAAATAATAATATTCTTTAATGTCTACTTGAGGTTTTAATCCAACCTTGAAGAGCTGTTTTGACTTTGATGAAAGTGGAGTAGGTACCTTTGAAGATATATAAAATGATACAGAGATATAAAAAGTTACGGAGGAAGACGGAAAAGATAAATTGTTTTTACTATTTTTGTGAAGGTAATTTGAAAAAGGGAAAAACCTGGAGGAAATCAAATCAATTTGTTTTTTTTTTTAATTTTATAGTTTTCAGGGGACAAAGCTGTTTTAAAAGAAATTCTGTAAGCACTGGAGGCTACCCTAAAGGGGCTTTTTTAATTAAAGCTAGTTTAATGAATTCGTTAACGTTTTTGAAAAAAAATCATCTTTGGCTAACAAATTAAATTCTCAAGAATCTCAGTTACACGGCTTCTCTACGAGTTTCCTAGTTTCGTTGTCAGATCAATAGAAATTAATTGTTAGGGTAAAATGGGGCAAACTTTCAGTTATATATTTGCATCTCTTAGAAATAGAAGATCCTTAGAAAAACGATGGTAGTTAAGTCATTATGTAACAATTTTTCCAATACCTCAATGTTCGGAACAGAATGTAAAATACTGGGAAAATAATCTTTCAAAAAAATGGTTTGTGTATTTGGACAAATTAATCTAATGCACAAACCATTTCTCTCGATAAATTATTTTCCCCTTATTCTATGGTTTCTGTGACCAGGTATTTTTTGTTATTATGGATTTTTCAATTTGCGTGGGTAGATTTTGGAGGCCCATGGCAGCCATTTCGTTTTGGTGACATCTGTCAATTTTTTATTTATTATTCAGTTGCTTATGCCAAATCATCATGGCAAGATACACGGTTGAATAGCACGTTCTGATGTTAAAAATTTATGAGTGTTCGTTAACGCAAACGTTGCACGCATAGCTCGCAATTTACGGTCTCTCTTTACAGTAGACTGTTTAACGTTTGGTGGCCAAACTTGAGAAGACCGGCTTACTAAACAATCAACCAACACCTGCTCGTTTAAGAAACGCAAAATCGGCCGGGAACATAACCGCGGTCCGCGAAAGTGTAGCCCACGTCAGTCTTTCTTCTCCGTGCACAAAGACTCTTACTTTCGCAGAGTTCAACATGGCGAATTTTATGTCTGGACTTGGGATTACACCCGTACAAGATTTAACTTAGCCAGGAGCTCAAATTTCATGATCATAGACAACGCAATGTTTGTTCGGTAGGTAGGTAGGTAGAAATGGCGATCTTAAGGCAACCTAGCCTGAGATGTAATTAGCGCTGTAGTGTGCCGTTTGGATACCAAAAACTCGTTTGACCTGTGATAGAAAGGGAGAGATTTTAAAAGCTTCATAGCAATTTTGTTAGAGCCATTTTGCGTTGAGAAAAAAGATTGGGTCTCTAATCTTTGTCTCAGATAGCTCATCAAGTTCGTGAAAGAATGCTTTTCCGAAGTATTTCATTCTAGTGTTTGACAAAGCAGGACATTTGCAAAGGAAATGGATTATCGTTTCACTTTCTCTTTGGTCACTACAACTATGGCAAAAGGTGTTGTTGGAGATACCCAACTTCTCTCCATGAACTCCTATAGGCCCATGTCCAGTACAAACCGCAACAATTCTGGCTATGCCTTGACTTGGCCTGAATAGAAGATCGTTTGTACGGGTTTAATTATAGGTGGGACAAATCTTCCTGGATATAATGCAGTTGAGTAAATTGCTCCACCTTCGGTTTGATTCAGTTTGGTAGATAGAAAAGATTTTACCCTTCTTGCACCAAGAGGAATGTTAACCATTTCCACAAGTGAGTTAACTGGGATTCGATGCACGTTTTGGGGAGCTTGTTCTGCAGCTTCAATAGTCAGAGCGAAAACCAATGCTTTTGGTAGTGTTCGCTTTCCGGCAGTGCGTATAGCCCTTTGGAGATTTATTTCGCCCACAGCTCTCACAAAGGCTTCAAAAGCAAGTTGATTTATTATTTCGTTACCAGCTGATGGATATGATAAGTGAACCAATTGCTGATATCTGCCTAAAGCTTCTGCAGAGTTTCACCTCTTTTTTGTGTCCTATTGTAAAGCTGAACTCGGAAGACTTCTGCCATGTGGCTATTCTTAAAACGCTGTTCGATTGCGTTTGCCACAACTGTGAAGTCACAACTCTTTTCTGCTAGGACGGTTTGAAGCAGTTCAGCAGCAGATCCGCTTAAAGCAAGCATAAGAGCAATGTATTTTTTGTGATCGTCCCAGCCGTTTATTGATGCTGCTGTTTATTGTAGATTGGAGGAATCACTTCTCTCTTCCTTGAGCACTCACTAGAAGGTTCTCAAACTTTCATCTTTTGCACATTTTCTAGTTCATTTGTTAGGGTTTCTATTTGTTTTTTTTTTATTTTCTCGAAGCGTGCATTTTGTTTTGTCTAAAAGGTTTTTCTGTTCGTCAAACCGCTCTAGAATATTCTGCTGTTCTTGTTTTTGGTTACTTCTTTGGGCTTCTAGTTGTTTGCTTTGAGTTTCTAGTTGTTTCAGGAAATTCTTTTCATTCTCTTCAAGTTTGGCTAAAAGAACTAACACCATTTTAGATAAGGCAACATTTGTATTTACCTCTTCCACTTTTGCTTCTAATTCGAAAGCAAACGTATAAGGGTCTTCTTTGTGCTGCTCAAGATGTTCCTGCAACCGCTTAACGAGTTCGTTTTTCACTCCTGTCCCACTTAAGCCACGTTTGCTTAGTTTGGCCTTTAGCTCAGTTACAATTAAGTCTTTCAAAACTTTACTCATTACAAAATACTTCAATCGATGCTCACTGTTTTCTCAATAAGTTTTAAATTCCACTTCTGACACCAATGTTATTTTCGGCTTGGTCCGATAATTAAAACTTATTCGCACTTGTAAATAAAACACACATTTATTTTTATTTAAATCGTTCCAAACTTATTTATTGCACACTTTCAATTACTACTTTTCAAACACAGTCTTTACTTTCAATTATTACTTTTAAGCAGAGTCTTTACTTTATCGCAGTTCACAACCAATAATAATCCCGCTTCGCTTATGAGCGCCTATTTATATACCTCAAATCGGTTCGAAAAACTACTAGGTTGTTCTCGATGCTTAACTAGATCACTAGATGTTGCCCCTTCGAGGTTCTGGTATGTGCTGAATGTTCTCGAAGTTAGTTCACCACTTAATCACTAGATGATTCTCGATGCTTACCGATGCGAGTTCTCCTCTTATTCACAAGATGTTGCCCCTTATTTTATTCTACTTTAACACGATATTAAAAGAGATAAAGAGTGTATACATATTACAATATTCTTTTTTAGGACACTTATTAGTAGAATATGCTTAGAAGCTGCCTTTCTTGGACCTGTCATCGTTGCATATCATTAGAAGTTTCTTAAGATTGATTTTAATGTGAATTGAGAAATGCATATTTTTAAATGCTCCAGCAGGATGGCGATACGTACCGCACAGCAAACGCCACGATTGACATTTGGCATGAACGATTTGAGAGTAAGGTTATCTCTAGCAGGGGTGATGTGAATTGGCCACCAAGGTCATGCGATTTGGCTCCGCTAGACTATTTCCTGTGGGGTTTCTTGAAAACGCAGGTTCTTATAAATAAACCACTATTGACTGATCCCTAAGGGTGAACAAAGCACAGCTTATTGCTCAAATTCAGTCCAAAATTGAACCAGTCACATGCGTGTCACCGTAAGAAGACGAGGAGGGCATTTAAGCTTATTCCATTTCAACATCTATTCGCCCTTATTGAAAAACCCTTAATAAGCGGTCTCAGGATGAGTTAAGCCAAGGTACATATGAACAGTTCGTATTGTTTTTGTTGGTGGTATGAACGTATCTCAGCTCATACCAAAGGGAAACCTCATACCAGAAACAACAACTCATCCCAAGACAACTGTGACGCTGGTTATCTATGTTATCGAAGATTATCGGTTTGTGTCTCTACTATTCAAATTGGCAACTAAAATTGGTTGCAATTTTTCTCCTTTTTAATCGATATTTAGACAATTTAAGGTAACCATGTTAACTTTAAAACCTATAGCTTCGTGCATTCAGCTTGTAAATTATTTTTTTAATGTGTTTTATAGCTTAATAGGTGAGTCATATATCAATAGCTAAGCACGCCTAACTCATTGTTGTGTGAAACACTTTCAAATTAATGTTTAACTCAAAAACCCGAAAGCAACAATATTGCAATTAAAAAAAAAAACCTAGGTCAGGTTTCAATATTTAGTTGTCACTTGTGTGTCAAAAACAGAACATAATTATTGTATGCAAAATACCAGGTTGTTAATTTTTGAATTGCACTCAATAACTCAAAATCACGAGTAAGTTTAAGTACACAATGTATTGGAATAAAGTACGTCTATGATTGAATATATGCCTTGGACTGTCATAAGTGGGTGTTTTCAAAAAAAAGTTCATTATGGTTAGAAATCACGAACAAATTGACTTGTTAAACAAAAACCAGAGGCTTTCGTGTTAGCTTTAGGGGCAAAAAAAGGACGTACTTGAGTTTTAAGGTTGAATGAAAAGTTAATTTATTGATGTTAAGAACGATTTTTAAAAATATATAGAACCTCGTTGGCCGCTAAACGGTATTTACATTTTAAATGCTGAAGAGGTATTTATATAAAATTCAGCCACGATTATACATTTAACAATGCGGTTTAAGAAATTAGGGGAAACATTTTAACTTAGGAATAAATGGTTTATGTATAATAATGTGGTGGACTTTTTTTATGGTTTTAAAAAAGATAAAATTAACGCTGTTTTTTCAAGATACCTTGTGTTAAAATGTACTACTTACGTACCTTAATTGTAATAATTGGAAAAATATCATTGTTCCGTTATAAGATGTTTTAAACTTTTCGCTTGGCCAAAATGTTTTGCTTATAGGAGACGTTAACGTGAGAGTTGGACAGACTAAATTATTCCAGCAAATATCCATCCGAATTGAATACCCCCGAGTTTTTTGAAAGTTCAAGACTAGACTCTCTTTGTAAATGCAAAAAAGCTACCACCAATATAAGAAACAACAACAAAATGTCAACTTCAAACAAAAATGGTTTCCAAAAGACTGTTTGAATGCGAGAAATAATTCCTTCGAACTTTTAAAGGAAATCAGGAAACAAACAAATTTCAATGAAACAACCACCAAACAGTATATTACAGCAAATAAAGCTTACAAGGATTTGTTCAAAACGCCAGGAATATTATACATTAGTAGCAGATGAACTCTCAAATATCAAATATAGTAAAAGTTTCTGGAATAACATCAAAGAATTGAAAGCATCTAAGCTTATTTGCGGATCAAACATGAAAGCAAGTGTCCTAGCCAATTATTTCAAAAATTTACTCAATCCTTATCCAATTTCCAATCATTTTTCTTTTGTGGAACCTTTAATTTTAGACCAAACTCTCGATTTTCAAATTTCAATAATGGAAATTCAAACTGCATTGCATTACGGAGCGAATAACAAAGCGCCATACCAGTCCCAGATAGAATAAGCAATGAGTTTTACAAAAACTCGCTTGTTGATTTTTGTATGAAATTCTTCACCTTTTTAATAAAATTTTCAATACCGGAAAGGTTCCACAAGCTTTTCAAGATTCTCTGGTTCATCCAATTTTTTAAAAATGGTTCCTAGCAAATAATTATAGAGGGATATCGTTTATGAATTTTATTGCGAAGATATTTGCATCTGTACTCCAAAGTCGCATCAACATTTGGATAGCAAATAATGAAAGGCTTAGTGAATACCAATCTTGTTTTTCGTAAAGGCTACTCCACATTTGATAACATTTTCACCTTAAACAGTATTTCCTTCGGCAAAAAAGAAGCTTGTACATATTTTTCGTGGACTTTATAGAATTGTTTTTCAAACTGTCACAAAAGGGACCGTCGACAAAACTTCTTTTGGCCCTTAAAAATATGTACAAAAACACTCGATCAGCGGTTTGGGATGGGGTAGATATGTCTTAATGGTTTGAGACTACATCTGGCGTCAAACAAGGTTGTCTTTTAAGTGCAGTTCTCTTTACTATATTCCTACTTACTAACTTAAGGTTGCGCTACAGTCCTGTGTGAACTAGGGCCGCACACAACAAACTTCTGCATCTAGCTTGGTCCGTAGCTAGATGTCTCCTGTTTCGCGCTCCAAGTTAATTGAGGTCACTTTTCACTTGTGCGCGCCACCTGATTCGCGGTCTTCCTCTACTGCGCTGTCCTGTGGGTGTGAATTCGAAGGCTTTCCAGGTCGGAGCATTGGGTTCCATGCGCTCTACGTGACCCAGCCATCTTAGTCGTTGAACTTTTACACTTCTGGCTAAGTCTGCGTCGCTGTACAGCCCGTACAGCTTGTTGTTCTATCTACTCCTCTACTCAACTTCGGTGCATACGGGACCGTAGATCACACCAAGAACTTTTCTCTCGAACCGACCCAAGGTGCTTTCATCCGCTTTTGTCATAGTCCATACTTTTGCACGGTATAGCGAACAGGGATAATAAGGCTCTTATATAGCAACACTTTGGTCCATCGAGAGAGGACTATACCACTCAGTTGCTTTCAAAGAAACGGCGGTTAGCAAGAGTTATTCTGCGTTTGACCTCAGCACTGATGTTGTTTTCTGCGTTTACAGCGAAGCCTAGGTAGACGAAGTCCTTGACTACTTCAAAGTAACATCCGTCAATGTTGACGTTTTGACCAAGACGTCGGTCTTGTAGGTCCTTTCTTGACGACAGCACGAACTTTGTTTTGCCCTCATTAACCGTAAACCCATTTTTACTGCCTCTGCCTCAATACTCACAAAAGACCCATTGACATCACGCTGAGTTCTTCCGATTATGTCAATGTCATCAGCATATGCTAGTAATTGGACAGACCTTTGAAAGATAGTGCCTCTAGTATTGACGTTTGAGCTCTGCACTATTCTTTCAGGTACGATGGTAAACAATTGCATGACATGGTGATTATGTCTAAAAACTTTTTTGACATCCAAGTTGTTTCCAACCTTTATGGAGCAGCGTGAATTCTCCATGGTCATTGGTCATCCTGTACAAACGGACGAGCTTGATAGGGATGTCAAAACTAGACATGGCTCTATACAACTCGTCCCTGTGAATCTGTCATTTGCGGCCTTGAATTCGATGAAAAAATGGTGTGTGTCGATTTGGTGTTCTTGGGTTTTTTCCAGGATCTGCCGTAATGTAAATATTTGATCAACTGCGGACTGTCCTGGTCTTAAACCACACTCATAAGGACCTATCAGGTTAAGCAGACTGATTCCTCTACTGTTGGTGCAGTTTAGAGGGTCTGCTTTTTTTAGGATTGGACAAACAATACTGAGGTTCCATTCATCGGGCATGCTTTCTTCCATATCTTACAGATAAGTTGGTGCATGCTCCTAACCAACTCATCTCTAGCTGCTTTAAAGAGCTCTGTATTCAAGCCATAAGATATGGAAATCTTTACTTCGTCAAAGTCGGGGGGACGGGATTGTTGGCTTCCTTGACAGCGGAATTCGGTTCGTCGTCGCCGTTATACAGTCTGCAGAAGTGGTCCTTTCATGTCCTCAGCATTGACTGTGGTTCCACTATGATGTTTCCACTTTCGTCTTTGCAGCCCTCGGTTCTAGGTTTATGTACCTGTGAATTTCGTTTCACCTGCTCACAAAACTTTCGAACTTCATTCCTGCTTTTAAACCTCTCAACATCTTTGACCGCACGCTCCCCATGCCCTCTCTTTCCTTCTGAGAAGTCGGTGTTCCTCTCTTCTGCTCATAGAGCTCATGAGCAGTGCCGCTGTGCGTGCCTGTTGTTTGGCTGCATTTGCCTGCCGACATTCCTCATCAAACCAGGGGTTCCTTGTTGGTTACTGCTTGAAACGCAGCACATCAGAAGCGGCTTCTCTGATTGCATCTTGGCAATGTTGCCAATGGTTTTCGATACATTGTGTTGGCGGCAGAGAACTTCGAGAGAGGTTACTTATAACTCGGTCGGAAAAGGATTTGGTGATCTCTGGCGATTGTAGCCGTTCGATGTTATACCTTTTCCCAGCACCTCCCTGTTTTGCCTTGGGCCCGGAAATCCGAAGTGTTACTTTGGCTACAACGAGGTAGTGGTCCGGGTCGATGTTAGCTCCTCGGAAAGTTCGGTCATTCATGATGTGTCTGGCGTCAATCGCAATGTGGTCATTCTGGTTGACGGTAGATTGGTCAGGAGAAGTCCAAGTTCCTTTGTGGATGTTGAGGTGTGGAAAACGCGTACTGGCTTCCATGACGTTTGGCCCGCAGCAATATCTATTAGCCTCAATCCGTTGTCAGAAGTGTTGTCGTGCAGGCTGTTCTTCCCGATTATTCCACCAAAGATTTCTTCCCTTCATAGCTTTGCATAAACATCAATCAGGACAATTTTAATATCGTAGCTAGGCCACTGCTCATATGTTTTGTCTAATAGCGCGAAGAACATATCCTTTGTGTTGTCATCTTTCTTCTATGTGGAGGCGTGCACAGCGCACATATAAGGCTAATGTTGCCGAATTTAGCCTTGATGCGGATGGTCATGAGGCACTCGTTCATGCACCTATAGTTCAAGACTTCTTGCTTAAGTCTGGCTCCAATGACGAAGCCAAATCAAAATAAGCGCTGTTCGTTTTCGTGGTAGCACTCACCTTAGTAAATATCGCAGTTTTGATCTTTTTGCCAAACCCATCCCATCGTATTTCCTGGATGGCGGTGATGTCTGCTTAATAGCAGTCTGGGGCCTCCGCTAATTCTTCGGCCACACGTGGTCTGTTAAGGGACCTAACATTCCACGTGCATATCCGAAGTTCGTTGTAGTTAATTCGTTTGCGTAGGTTGTCAACAATAAATCCGTCCGTATCCGAGGTTTGTTGGTGCTTTGCAACTATGAAGTTTTTAAGGCATTGCCACCGCCAAAACACTTTTATTACCAATTTTATATTCCAATCAAATGTATTTAACAATTTTAAGTAATAAAAATCTATTTATCTATCAATCGATCTATATTAATTTATCAAAAAATTCATTTTCTTGGAGGACTCATGTTTTTATATTCCAATCAAAAACCACTCTCGATTCATATTTTAAATATGCAAGTCTTCATAATTTTATTAATTAAATTACCAATTTGAATATCTCTCTTTCCAGTCTTTCTTTATTTAATTTTTTTTAAATAATGTACAAATCTCATGTGTTCAATCTGGACACAGAGTTCATGACGTTGGTAGTGAACTTTAACATTTCTAAGTTTTTAAAAAAAAAAACAAATATGTATTTATTTTATGTGCATTAAATTTGAATTTTATTTAAAATGTTTTTTTATCTCTAAAACACATTTTTTAAAAATATAAATCTATCTCTTGAATGGCTTCATCAACTATATACACACTTTTTTTACAAGCTCTTTGCCATCGTTGCAGCGTAATAAAATATGATTTTTGAAGGACACCATCTATCTATCATTTAAAATGTAGAAAAACATAAAGTTTATGTATATTTTTGTATGTGGTGCTTATAAAATAAAAATATATCCTTTTAGTTGTAACACTTTACAACTTCACCTACAGGACGAGTGTAGGAAAGATCATACCTTCTTAATGATGTTAACCTAACCAAATCGCTTGTTAACGCTTTCCCGCCAAACTTCAATGCATCCATTGCCATCGTCAAAGTCATAATTTGTCGCTGTCGGTTGCCATCGTCGTCGCAGTCGACCCTGAAGTTGAGGTTTTATTATTGAGTTCTAAAACTACGCTATGTCGCATTTACTTCGCTGTAGAAGTCGATCCGTAAAAATATACACGTTTGTATTTTCTTTTTAAGATTTTTATTTATCAAACATTGAAAGGATGAGACCATTTTTAAGCACCAAGAGTATCCTCATACGTTTTTTTGTACATTATGTATATGAGTGTATATAAACATAATTGACATATATTGAAAAATGTACATATATAAATACATACGTGTATTAACGACGTACATATGACCACACTAAGAGAAAAATTTATGGAATCAGCACAAAAATATATTTCCTCAGTTCAAAGATTACTGCACATGTAAATTTGTATCCATTACATCTTAACTGGCTACAAGGATTCATATAGGAAAGCATCGTGAATTTTCTCTAATGTAATGTAGTCCATAGTTGCGAAGCACCAACAAACCTCGGATACGGACGGATTTATGGTTGACAACCTACGCAAATGATTTAAGGACAACGAACTTCGGATATGCATGTGGAATGTTAGGTCCCTTAACAGACCCTAGACTGCTATAAAGCAGACATCACCGCCTTCCAGAAAATACGATGGGATGATGAAAAACTGCGACATTTACTATGGTGACTGCTACTGCGAAGTCCAAAAGCGCTTATTCGGATGCCGCTTCGTCATTGGAGCCAGACTTAGGCAAGAAGTCTTGAGCTATAGGTGCATCAATGAGTGCCTCATGACCATACGCATCAAGGCTTAATTCACATAAGCCTGATATGCGCGCGCCAAAGATATATTCTTCGAGCTCTTAGACATATGGTGCTGGGCGATTTTAAGGTCAAGCTGGGAATTGAAGACGTATTTGGTGCAATAGTCGGGAAAAACAGCCTGCACAACAAACACTGTGGATAACAATGGATTCAGTTTCATAGATTTTGCTGCGGGGCGAAATGTCATGGTAGCCAGTACGAGTTTTCCATACCTCAACATCCACAAAGGAACTTGGAGTTCTCCATATCAGTCTTACGTCAACCAGATTGACCATATTGCAGTCGACGCCAGACACGCTTCCAGCATCATGGATGTCCGAACTTCCGAGGAGTTAACATCGACTCTGACCACTACCTCGTTGTTGCCAAGTTAGCATTTCGGGTTTCCAGACCCAAGGCAAAACAAAGAGGTGCTGGGAGAAGGTACAACGTCGAACGGCTACAATCGCTAGAGATCGACAATATATCAAAACCAGTGGCAACATTGCCAAGATGCAATCAGAGAAGCCACCTCTGATGTGCTGGGTTTCAAACAGACACCAAAAAGGAACCTTTGGTTTGATCAGGAATGTCAGCAGGCAAATGCAGCCAAACAACAGGCACACAAAGCGGCGCTGCATAAAAGGACGAGAGCTGCTCATGAACTCTATGAGCAGAAGCTCTTTAAAGCAACTGAAGATAAGTTATTTAGGAGCATGCACCAACGTATCTGTAAGATATGGTCGGAAGAAAGCATGCCCGATGAATGGAACCTCAGTACTGTTTGCCCGATCCTGAACAAAGGAAATCTTCTAAATGCACCAACTATAGAGGAATCATTCTACTTAACATCACCTATAAAATCTTCTCCTCCGTAATAAGTGAACATCTAAAGCCCATCGTCAACAACCTGATAGGTCCTTATCAGTGTGGTTTTAGACCAAGAAAGTTCACATTCGATCAAATATTCACGACAGATAATGGAAAACACCCAAGAACACCAAATCGACACCCACCATTTTTTTAATCAATTTCAAGGCCGCATATGACAGCATCTACAGGGACGAGCTATAAATAGCCATGTCAAGTTTTGGCATCCCTGCCAAACTCGTACGTTTTTGCAGGATGACCATATAGAATTCACGCTGCTCCTTAAATGTTGGAAACAACTTAACAGAACCCTTCGCTGTCAATAAGGTTTTAGACATGATGATTCACTATCATGTGATTTTTTTAGCATCGTGCTTAAAAGAATAGTGCGGAGCTCCCACGTCAACACTAGAGGCACTATCTTTCAAAAGTCTGTCCAATTACTAGCATATGCTGATGACATTGACATAATCGGAAGAACCCAGCGTGATGTCAGTGGGGCTTTTGTGAGTATTGAGGCAGAGGCGGCAAAATGGGTTTAACGGTGATTGAAGGCAAAACAAACTACATGCTATCATTAAGAATGGGCCTACAACACCGACGTCTTCGTTAAAACGTCAATAACGACAGACGTTACTTTGTGGTAGTAAAGGACTTCGTCTACCTAGGCTCCGCTGTAAACGCAGAAAACAACACCAGAGCTGAGATCAAACTCAGAATAACTCTTGCTAACCGCTGTTTCTTTGGACTAAGAAAGCAATTTAGCGATAAAGTCCTCTCTCGAGGGACCAAAGTGTTGCTATATAAGACCCTTATCATCCCCGTCCTACTATACGGTGCAGAAGCATGGACTATGACAAAAGCGGATGAAAGCACCTTGGGTCGGTTCGAAGGAAAAGTTCTTCGTGTGATCTGCGGTCCCGTATGCATCGAAGGTTAGTGGATGAGAAGATGGAACGACGAGCTGTACCGGCTGTACAGCGACGTTGACTTAGCCAGAAGGGTAAAAGTCCAACGACTAAGATGGCTGGGTCACGTAGAGCGCATGGAAACTAATGCTCCGGCCTGGAAAGTCTTTGAATCCACAACGACAGGTCACCGCAGTAGAGGAAGACCGTGGATCAGGTGGCGCGCACAAGTGGAAAGTGACCCCACCCAACTTGGAGCGCGAAACTGGAGTCATCTAGCTAGGGACCGAGCTAGATGGAGAAGTTTGTTGGGTGAGGCCCTAGTTCACACACAGGAATGAGGCGCCACAGTTCACTAGTCTATGTATGCATTGATTATATAAATTAAAACTTCAAATGTACCCATTACAGAAAACTGGTGTCAATCCATCATGCTTGTATTCATTCAATGCATTTAATAATTCTTCTTTAGAATCCTTTAATAAACCTAATACCAATTAAATAAAGCTTTTGAGGACCCATTACATCAATTAACATAATGTGTATAAATATGTTCTTATTACATGAACTAACTTCAGCTTATCTTCAATAAGTACAGGATACGGTAGTACCCGTGGCGAGATGGTTAGTGCGTTGGACTATCATCCCAGAGGTCTTGGATAAACGAGTTCTGCTTCCGGCAATTAATTGACCAATCTCCCAAGATTAATTCTTGTCATGAAAAGTGCCTTTTCAAATTAGCTGTTCGAATTCGGCTTAAAACTGGGACCTTAACCCCTTACAAGAATACTCTCGAATGGTTAAGAGTTGTGAGACACTAGGTCCCAGTTTGTAATGGTCTGTTGCACTGGAGAAGTTTCTATGAACTAATTTGAAGACAATTACATTAGTCTATGTTAATTTCATGAAAAAATTCAATCATTACATAAATTTGTGCTGATTAAATAAACTGTACTCATTACATACTGAGCTTTATTAAATAGAATTTTTATTTTGATAGCACATTTTCAATATAGGCTACAAGTTGTTTTAGTCATAAAATTGATTTCTGTGATTTTTATTTTTAAGTAGATGTTGGTTTCAGATTTTATGTAGTGAATACATATCTTACTGTAGCCCGTTTATACTTATTTATTGGTTGTATATCATCTCTTTGAGAAGGTTTAAAACTTTGTACGGATTAACTACACACATAATCTTTTAATTTGTTTTACATACATCGAAATGTAACCATCGCATTTAAACGTTGAAGATAGATTTCGTGGCAGTCCCATTCAAAATTCTGAGCCTCTATAATTTTCCCTCAGTGCAGTTACATCCAACTGTGAATATCCTTTTACAAGCTTTCTAGCGCAAGTCTATTCTGGGGATATTTAAATTCACTTTGGCCGTTCTACTTTTTTAACAATTTTTTCCATTTTATTTTATTTTGTTTCTAATTTTTTTTCCTCGATTTACACAATCATACATTGAACAACATACATGAGTATGAATGTATGTATGTCCTTTTTTCTCATAGAATTACTGTAGCATGTAAACTGTGATGCATCTCCTGGGAGAATTCAAAGGAGGCATGGGCTTGAATAAAGTTCGAGTTGAGTTGGGTTGATGGTTGATGGTTAGGGGTAAAGGGGATTGAAGTACTGGAAAATGTTTCGTGTAATCGAATTTGATGCTAGGCAAACGAAGTTTAAACTTCCACAAGGGCACTTCGTTTTCAAAGTGTATTTATGTATGTCTATAACTCTATTTAACTTTATATGTGTCTGTGTCTGTGTGTGTTAGTAAAAAGGGCAGTGAGTATCAATAAATATAATTTGAAGACTTTTTAGAAGTATGAATGTAGATATAGCCGGTTAGGTAAAGTTTAGGTTAGAGATGTAACATAACATACGTCGTTTTATATATAGACTTTATGTATGCACAATTTATCATATAGAGAACGCTTGACTTGTCAATAAAGTTATGATGCATTGACATTTGAAAGATTAGAGAGAACTTTGATTGATTTAGGAAGTGTATCATATTGCTGATGTTTCAAGTTGAATGACTTTATAGAAGTTTTACATATTTTTTTTTCTTCAATTTTTGGGGATGCTGATATTTGGTATAGATTTATGTAAATTATATTATTACGAGAGGTTTGGGGAGTTGAAGTAATAAATCCTACAAATAGTTAAATGTAAGTAAGGAAGATGAAATCAGTCGTACCTGGTTTTTGATAGATAAAGAAGCTTGAATGACTGAGTCATCCTTTCAATGATACACTTATTTGTGAAAAATCGCATTTCACATAAAAGTTGACTTCGAAAGAATTGTCTTTAATGTACATAATTTGACTTAAAGAATAAATAACAACCCACATTGGTAATAGAATTATAATTATAAAATGTTGGATTAAGAATTCCACATTCCTGCTGTGCGGCTGAATAAAAAATCTCTGTAGTTGGACAGTGCATGCAAAATTGAGATCAAGGCTAAGCTGATGGGCACTCATGGAAGTTGAAGTCGAATAAAACTATCTATTTCTGAAGAACCTTTTTATAAACATATCAATACAAAACTTGATTAAAGGGGTGAGGCATTAAGTGATGTAGTTTTAAGATCTTTTAATGAGATAAAGGTTTCGAGAATGTTGTATTTAATGTTCACAATTAAATAGCAGGCTTAAAGAAAGTCCTTAATCAAAAAAAACGTTGGACTTTACTTTATTCACGTGCTTTAAAAAAAGCCTTGACAAAAGTGACCTCTATAAAATCACACAACTATGCTCCCTTAAAATTTTTTTCACTCCATTGGTCAGATTGTGATAATCAGGAATTCAAAAAACGTTTGGAAAGTATTATGAACTGAAAACAAACTAAGTTTATTTGTATAGGGTAAAATAGGTTGAAATAACACTGAAGTACATTTTTCTGAATCACATTCATTGATTGACTTCTAAAATAATTTCTAGGTATTAAAAGACATAGTTAAGACATTTAACCAATTGTAAAATATGGTAGACTTTTAAGGGCTGCAATAGGATAGCTTTTATTTTATGAAGTGTTAATGTTTGATGGAGATGAATTTTTCCAAATTCACCTTTCTCCCCAAAAATTTAAAGGTGAACAGGGGTAGACAAAAACTGAGAAATACTTTCATCTTCCTATTGGAAGTTATTTTAATTAGTAGGATTTATAAAACTGAAGTTTTTCACATTCATAAACATTGTAAAGTGCCTGATTTAAAGCCCTTCATTTTTATAATCAAAAATATGTTTTTCGAAGTCGAAAAAACAAACAAGAAGCTTTTAAATAAATATATTTTGCCGACGTGAATGTTTTCTAACAAAATTTTCCTTGAGGAAAAAAAATTTAATTTCTCCCAGAAATATCTAGTGAATCCAGCAACAGTGAAGTACCATCTACAAGTAAGAGCAAGCAAGGAATTCCTTTGGTTACAACATAATGGTGTCAAATATTGTTAAAAAAAGAATATGCAGCCGAGCGTTCTCTATTTTGTTTTGCGTATGCGTTGATGTCCATCCGATCTTCATGACCTAGCCTTCTAAGCCGTTGGACTCTTCTTCTGCTTACTAGGCCAAAGTCGCTGTACAGCCCTTACAGTTCGTCGATAAATCTTCTCCTCCATTCTCCATCTATGCGCACGTGACCAAAAAGCACCCGAAGCATTTTTCTCTCGAACCATCATAAGCCGCTCTCATCTTGCTTTGACAGGGTCCAGGCCTCAGCACCATAAATGAAAACCGGGATGATGAGTGTCTTATAGATAGTAATTTTAGGTGCTCGTGAGAGGACTTTACTTCTCAATTGCCTTCTAAGTCCAAAGGAGCAGTGATTTGCAAGAGTTATTCTTCGTTTGGTTTCAGCGCTGGTGTCGTTGTCTGTGTTTATAGCGGTGCCTAGGTAGACAAAGTTCACAACTACCTCAAAGTTATAGCTGTCCATGCTGACGTTTTGTCCAAGACGTCGTTGTTCAATGTCCTTTCTTGATGACAGCATATTTGTATGTACTTGGTCTTGCCCTCATTTACCACTAAACCCATCTTTTTCGCTTCCGTCGCAATGCTCAAAAACGCTCCACTAACATCACGCTTTGATCTTCCAACTATGTCAATATAATCTGCGTATCCGAGTAATTTAATGGACCTTTCGAAGATTGTACCTCTAGTGTTGACGGTTGAGTTTTGCACAATTCTTTTCAGAACGATGTTGAAGAAGTCGCATGACAGTGCATCGCCTTGTCAAAAATCTTTTTTGACATCAAATCCATCGGTTAGATCTTTTCCGACCTTGATAGAGCAGCGTGCATTCTTCATCGTCATTCTGCACAAACGGATAAGAATGACAGGGATGCCAAAGCAAGACATTGCTCTGTATAACTCTTCCCTATAGATGCGGTCATACGCGGCCTTAAAATCGATAAAGAGATGGTGGGTATCGATTTGAAGCTCCTGGGCCGTAGTTTGAATATTTGGTCGATAGCGGAATTTTTCTGGTCTGAAGCCACACTGATAAGGACCAATCAGGTTGTTGACGAACGGCTGCAGACGTTCACATAATACGGCAGAGAGGATCTTGCACGCAATGTTAAGGAGACTGATGCCTCTGTAGTTTGCACAATTAAGAGGGTCTCCTTTTTATGTATCGGGCACACTATGCTAAGATTCCACTCATCGGGCATACTTTCTTCCCACCATATTTTGCAGATGAGTTGGTGCATGCTCCGTACCAAGTCATCGCCTGCTGCTTTGAATAGTTCGGCAGCGATGCCGTTAGCTTCAGCAGCTTTGTTTGACTTAAGTTAAGATATAGCTATCTTCACTTCGTCAAGGTCGGGTAGGCGGAATTGTTGATCTGCGTCACCGAGGTTGAGTGGTTCTATCTCCCTTACAGTGGATTTCGGTTCGTCACTGCCGTTATAAAATTTGGAAAAGTGGTCTTTCCATATTCTCAACATAGACTGCGGTTCTACTACGATGTTCCACTGATTGTCTTCCTTTTTTTTGAGGTATTTTTTACCTTTTGGTAAAATTTACGAACAACATTTCCTGTTGTAACGTCTATCTCCTCGATTGGGCGCTTCTCATGATCTCTTTTTTTCCATCCAAGAAGAGGTGTTCTTCTCTCCTCTTTTGCTCGTAGAGCTCGCGAGCAGCTCTAGTCCTTTTGTGCAAACCAGGGGTTTCGCTGTGGTGGCCGTGTGAAACCTAGCACTTCATATTCGGCATCTCTGGTCTCTGATGGTTTCAAGGCAATGTTGCGACTCGTTTTCAATGCTTAATGAAGGCAGCATAGGACTCCTTTAGAGGTTATCGGAGACTCGATCGGAAAACGACATTGTTATCTGTAGCGATTGTAGCCGTCTAACGTCGAAGCTTCTCACAGTACTTCCTTGTTTTGGCTTTGACCGGGATATCCGTAGCCATACCTTGGCTACAATGAGGTAGTGGTCCGAGTCAAAGTTGGCCCTTCGTAAAGTTTGCATATCCTGTATACTGGAGAAGTGTTGTCAGCGTGAATCCGCTGTCGGAAGTGGTGTCGTGCAGGCTGTATTTCCCGATTATGCCACCAAAGATGTCTTCTCTTCCTAGCTTGGCATTAAAATCTCCTAAGACAATTTTAATGTTATAGCCAGGGCACTGCTCATATGGCTTGTCCAAGAGCTCGAAGAATATGTCTTTGGTGTATTCATCTTTCTACTTTGTTGGGGCATGCGCGCATATTAGGCTTATGTTGGCAAATTTAGCCTTGATGCGGATTGTCTCACTCACACTGTTGAAACTCAAGACTTTTTGCGTGAGTCTAGTTCCAACAACAAATCTACACATAAATAGACGCTGTCTTTGTTCTCGGTAGAAGTTGCTGTAGTATATATCGCAGTCATTTAGTTTGATCGCACTTCTCTGATTGCGGTAATATCTGCCTTGCAGCAGTTTAGGGCTTCCGCTAGTTGTTCGGCTGCACGTTGTCTGTAAAGAGACTTAATTTCGAAGTTCGTTGTCCTTATTAAGTTTGCTTGGGTTGTCAACAGTAAATCCGTCCGTACCGTATTGGAGGCTTGTTGGTGCTTCGCAACTAAGGTATTTTTTACGTGGCCAGGAAGTCACCCCGACGGCACAATCCCCAACCTGGAGGACACGTATAAACTTAACACCTCAAAATAAATCTGATTAACCGTTATCAAAATGAGACTAACAGAGAATTTGCTCAAATCATTAATGTTTTTGAAGAGTTTGCCTGTGGATAAGAGTTTTTAAGATTATGAAAAATTATGCGACACATAAAAAAGTCTAGAGCAATAAAAAAAATTATTGGAACAACTTTAATGTACACGAATGTTTGATCTTTTGATTGGCGGTGATAGTCGGAAAAGTTTTGCACAGTACTGTATATAAAGATATTGACTTGAAATTTCAGAAAAATTTAACTGAACGTTTTGTTTTTCCAAAAGAAATACTGAATAAGTACAACATCTTGAATGTCTGAACATTTAAACAGCTTAAACTTCAATAGCTGGTTATAAGGATACTTATGGGAGTTCTTTAAATTATAACTCATTTTATTACTAAAGTGAAAGTTTTCAAGGGCATCGAATATCATGAGTCGTGACTTGCGATTATATTTGTTTATAGTGGGTAGGAAGTTAACAAGAAAACAATACATTTAGCTGAGGAAACTTGAGCAATATTAACCAGCCCCTTAGTTGCTATTAAATTAACCCGCCATATTTTTGAACCAACTATGGTCCTGACAAATATTTGTCATAGGCTAATGTAGCCTTCATGTATAAGAAAATATCAAAAATATAAGAAGTCGTAAAAATAAAACTGTTTTATAGAAACGTTCTAGAAGTAAAAACCAGCACTTTTACCAAATCTACCTCCAACAATAATTTCTTGGTCTAGCCACATTTTCCTCCCGTAATACAGCAACCTGCAAAATTTTAAAGTGTCAAGAAGTTAATCGAAAATAACTTCAATAATAAAAAAAAACCTTTAATACAGCAATCAGAAAGAAAATATAAATTCAGCAAACTTTTCAGACACCCTTAATTTTATTTTATATTTCTATTTAAAGGTCTTAGTCTTGGTCTTGGCAAGTGTTTCGAAACATTTAAACAACATTTAAGAAACAAAAAATATAAATTCTCATTTTTATATAATAATAATATAATTTTCTCTGCTTTATATTCCATTCAATATTTTTATCTTTTTTTTTGAATTTTACTTTGAACGAAGAAAACAAAATCAAAAAATTTCAATTGAAGTGCTAAAGCTTTATTAGCCAATCCATTGAATATCCAAATCTTAAAACAAACTCTCTGCCTTTTATCCATCTTTGATGATGATATGAGGCGGGGCCGGAGCGCCTGGCTTGACGTTGTTAGACAGACGGGGAGTTGAGGAAGTTTAAGGAAAGCAAAACGGTAGGTTTTATATTTTATTTTGTTAACCCCCAAGGGAGCCAATGGAGGCAACAAAGTATTGAATTCTTTTCACAAAATCGTTCTTTAATAATTTTATTTTCCCATCAAAGAGTCTTGTCGAGCGTAAAGCCTTCTTCTTCTTCTCCGTCAGTAAAGGCAACAACATCAGCATCAGCAGCAACTTACTCAAATGGATTTCTATTTGAAAGAAAAAGTTAAACAAAAAAAAAATATAAGGGAACAAGTTACAAAAATTTAAGGCAACGAGAGATCACTTTTCATGTATATCCTTTAGACAAAATGCGGCAAATCCATTTAAATCATCCTGAAATCTAACCCATTTACAAAAAGTTATTCAGCCGGGATAGTAAAATGAAGAAGAAAAAAAACCCTAGACATACCCGTACCCACCTCCTCCTCCCAGGATATCTACCCACTTGGAAGGAACATGATAAAGTCCTTTTTTTACACATAAAATGAAGTAACAAAAAAGCTGTAAAATGAAGCCAAACAGAAGTAAAGAGCTAACGGTTGAAAAAATCTTCCCAACAAAAGAACGACAAAAAAAATAAATAACTAAATAAAGGGGTTTGCAGGTCCTACAGGAGCCGATGTTACATCCAAAGGGTAACATGATGGGTCCTGAGGGTGGGGTGGGTGGCCGATGGTAGGTACCCCAATTTCAATTGGAGCAGCAAAAATCAAGCGAAATAATTTACTTTCGAGTATAAATTTCCAATTGGCTGCCCGATTGATGGATTGACACATGGTATAAGGTTTTCATTATTATGTTTTTTTTTTTGAGTTTCTGTTGTTGTTGTTTTTCTTTTTATTTTATAAAATTTTTCCCTTTACACTGATTGCTGACTCTCAAAATCATAGCCTTGTTCGACATCAGGAGTTTGAAAAAAAAAATGAAGGAGTGAGGGGATTGATTGTGTTTTTTAAAAATGAGCTGCCATTTACGTTGGTTTCCCAAAAAATATTTACCTCATTTCGAGCAATTGTTTTGTTTCGTTTAAGGATTTTTATATTGGTGGTTAATCGCATTTGATGGGATTTTAGAATTGGGTGGGGGAGAGTGTACAAAATTTTGCATGTTATAAATTTATTGGGTTGTTAAAGAAATTGCTTTCAATATTGATGTGAAATTGGGGTTCTTAGGGGTGCGCAATATTTTTTTTTATAAATTTTGATTTATCTTCCATCAAGCCATCATCAGGTTTAAAAGTTTGGATAGGTTAAAGAAATATGTAAAACCTTAATCATAGAAGTGGTTCATGAGAATTGCAAACGCAAGCAAAAATAAGTTGTGCTTTTAGGGATTGTTAGAAGAATTGTAAATACAGACTTTTTAAGAAAGGTTTATAAGATATAACTCTATTATTTAAATTATGTTTGAAACAATTTTTAATGGAAACAATCGGGAAGAATGGTTTAACTATGGGGGAGAGAAAAGAGGTAGTTTTATTTTTGGTCTGTTTCAACATGACCTCTTATTTTTGTTAGTCTTTCAGCAGACACTTTAGATAGTAGAGGATTTTTGTTTTTATGATGAAAACATTCTTCCAAGAACTTTCCATCTTAAGAATTCGGGGTGACAGGTAAGGTAAATTGATATACTATCCATGGAAGCTGGTGCCATGACCCCAATATCTGATTAAATATCAACAATTATTATTAATAGCACTGGGATATCTTTAATCTTTCACAAAGCCTAGAACAAATGTACAGTTTTTTAACCAGAAGATTCCGGAGCTTAATATTGTGATGTTGTTTCTAGAAATAACACTGCATCTGATGCAATAAGCGTCGCCTTGTTGGTATTAATCTTTCTTCGCATTAGTATCTTCTAATTCTAATTTTCATTAAATTTCAATGCATGAAACTTGCGAAATTTAAAAAAAAACGACAGCTTCAGAATTTTTTGACAGGAGGAAATCTTCAAAAGACACTTTGCAATATTCGACACCAAGTAGTGTGGGATTCTTAACCACTAAAACAACCTCTTCATCAGGACTAATCTTGAAGGATCGACTTCAGATTTGCATTTCTTCATTTTGTGCAAGGGGGAAGTTTAAACTTTTAATACTTTCCCATGTTTTTTTTTAGACCATAAGCTCATGAGGCTTGGTTCTTCTTAATCTCCGAACATGATTTCTTATATTCAAGACGGACTCCATTTCAGAATTAGTATGACTTTGCAGTGTCTGGTTGTGCGATACAGTGTATTTTTTAACAACTTCTGTAACCATTTCTATTTGTAAGTCACGATGTTGATCGGTATTTCTTATGTTAAGGTGCATTAACTATTCCACGAAGGACTTTGTTTTGAAATTTTTGGATGATTTCGGTATTTGTTTTCTTTGTACAGCCCCATAATTGAATTCCATAGGTCCAAACAGTCTTTAGTCCTTGATTATACAGCACTCTTTTGTTTTGGATTGATAAATCAGAGTTGTTACCAAGTAACCAGTACTTTTTTCAATATTTCAAGTTTAGTTCTTCTATTTTCTTTTTGATGTGCTCTTTCCACTTAAGCTTTGCATCCAAAGCCATTTCAAGGTATTAAGCCAAATTGGCGTAAGGTGCAGCTTGATTATTAATGATTATTGGAATATTGTTTATCTTTTTATTTGTAAAGTTAATATGTGAAGATTTTGTTTCATTGAGTTTGATACGCCATTTTTTGGTCCAAGCTCTCACTGTGTCGACTGCATTTTGTAGTTTTACTGCAGCCTTAGAGACACATTTGTCAGGTACCAAATTTGCAGTATCATCTGCAAAAGTAGCCATTATTGTGTGATTACCAACTGGAATATCCCTTGTGTATAATAAATACAGGGTAGGACCTAGAACACTTCCTTGTGGTATACTGGCTTCTACTTTCTTCAATTTCGAGTGTTCTTGATCGTACCTTACTCTAAACAATCGGTCTGAGATGTACAATTTTAATATTTCTAAGTCCTGCCTGGAAAGATCCCTTTCCAGTTTCCAGCTTTTTCTTTCGGGTTACCTATCCATTTCCCATCTTGAGATTTCAAGTGCGGGTTTTGTAACTGCGGTCTTTTCAGGCGCTTGGCTGCTTTCCATAGCGAAAAATCGGTTGAAGCATCAGTGGTTAAATTCCTTAGGAATGTACTGAGTGAATCATTTTTGAATTTGTAAATTTGTTTTTTAAGATTGTTGCTAATAAGGTTAAACGTTGTTTTATCATCTGGAAATCTAGTATTTTGCCATTTTCTTCGAGCTCTTCTTGTCTCTAGTATTAACTCTCTTATATCTAAAGGATATTTTATTTTATTTTGTCTTCTATTAAAAAATGTTGGAGTACTTTCTTCAGCGGCCTGTTGCACATCAGCAATAAATTGTTCCACTTCATGGTCAATTTGCTCGATTGTATCCTTGAAAGATCTTAAAATTATAAAACTTAAAAGCCTTTCTCAGTGCCCGTAGTATGATGGTTAGTGCGTTGGACTGTCATGCAAGGGGTCTGGGGTTCAATCCCTGCCTGTGCCACCTTAATTTGAAAAAATTAATTTGCGGGTACTGCCTCTTGCGAGGAATTGACAAATCCTTCAAGAGTAATTGTTGTCATGAAAAAAGTGCTTTCTCAAACTAGCCGTTCGGATTCGGCCTAAAATTGTAGGTCCCTTCCATTCCTGACAACAGTACTCGCACACAGGAATGGTTGAGAGTTGTAAGTCACTAGGCCCTGGTTCACAACGGACTGTTGCGCCACCCTATTTGATTTTGAAAAGCCTTTCTCTAAAATCACTAAAGTTTGCTTTGGATTACTTTTTTCTTTACTTCCGATTCACTTAGTGATAGAATCACTGGAGTATGATCTGATGACAGGTCATAATTACCTTCGACACTAATGTGATTTCGTTTGATTCCTTTAGCTACGAAAAAATCAATAACGTCTGGTATTTTGTTAGTATCGGAAGGCTAGTAAGTTGGTGACCTGGAGGAATAGAATTCGCAATTTTATTTACGGCCTCAAAAACCTAAAATAAAAATTCTTAACTTAATACTTTTAATTCTGACGCCAAAGAAATGTCAAAGGCATAAATAAAAAGAAATTTTCTTTAAAAAAAACGCTTAAATTATTAAATAACTTAATTAAAACGAAAAAAACACATGAATGGCATCACTTAGAAAAAAATGCAAAAAGAGCCCATAGCCAAGCTTTCCTCAATTATCAACCTCTTCGGAAGCATTGTCTACGAATCTCCCTCTCTATTTTTATTGCAGACTTATATTTTCTTCCCAACAACATGGCTTCTTAAAAGGCAGATCCACTATAACCAATCTCATTTAATTTGTGTAATGAATAAAAGAAAGTTAATGAAGTTGACATTATCATTAAAGACTTTGATAAATTCTTTGATAATTCACCAAATTATTTATCTTAAACTTAAAGTCCTTCATTTAAAACCCTTTTTTATTTCATTACTCAGATCGTACCTTGATAACCCCCGATATAGAGTTGTTTTTAGGTTCTCAATCTCCGATCCCATTTATGCAATCTCAAGAGTCCCTCAAGGGAGCCACCTCTGTCCTTTATTATTTGCCTCAACTATCAACGAAGTTTTCAATGTCATTGATAATTCAACTGTTTATATTCACGCTGATGGTATGAAATTAATAAAGGTTATTTCTACTCCGCCTGTTTTCGGTCGTACTCCAAAATGATCTTGACTCATTTCAGACTTGGTGCAACAAACATTTCTTAGAACTCAATGTATCTAAATGCCAATCGTTCTGCTCTATTAGTGACCTAGGAGTTATTTGCGACATGCAGTTAAAATTTTTGAGCTAATTTTGATTATATTATTAACGAGCCAACTCATCCCTTGGGCTCATCAAACGTTAGTCTAAAGAATTCTCGGACCACAGCTCTCCTCAAAGAATTGAATTTGTTCAACGCAGATTTCTTCGATAATATTCTCTTTCTACTCCAGCTTTTATGAGATACAGTAGACTCACCGTTTATTTTCACATAAACCAAAGCTTATAGTAAGAAACTAAGACTTCTTTTGAGAAAATCTTGAATAATTTTTTATTCAAAAAACTCATTTCTTTGCTTTAGAAACTGTGTGTTCATATTTTAAATCAAAGGTAATCTTAAAATGTTTCCAGTGACTATTATATGAAATAAGAGAACCGTAAAGTGTAAACTTTAGTCCGTTTAAAATTATGTTGCGTTACATAAACAAAACCATTTTAAGGAATTTGAGTTGAGTATTAAGGAGGACACAAAGTTTGTTAGAAATAATACCCTATTCATTGCGTTTCCACGAATTGTTCCGATAAACATTTTAGTTGGAATCGTACTAATATCTTTTATAGTCTTTTATCAAGGGTCTAAATTCCATGAACTAGACTCACTTGATTGGACTTAAATGGAGAAGCAATATTTTGCTTGATTTACGTTCTTGTCCACATTTAAAGGTTAATTTCAAATTCCAATAACTTTTCAAAAGGATCTACAAGTTTTTTAAATTTTACTTCCTTATAATATATCAGCTTTCATCATTTCAAAATATTTGCTTTTTTTTAAATAATTTTCATCTCTCCTTGTTTAAATAAATTAAATTTAAATGTTTTCATTCAAAATTTACAGTTCACACCCTCTACCCTAAAAATTCTAAGAAAATTCACACATTATTAAAATTGCTTTTGATGTTACCAAACGTAAAATCTTAACGAAACAGAAATCGTTTAGCATCCTTAATTTAAAAACATTGTAATTATCATCTTTCAAGTGCGAGTAACTATACCATCATTCATCCAAAAGGGTGGTGCGCGAAATTGCACCGTTCTATACCTCTCTGAAGTATACCGTCAGCAAACGTTGTCGGCTATGAGGGTTTCTTTAGCCACAAAAATTGTGGTTCCTATATATGCAGGATGTATATATGGGGATCCTTTTTCTATTTTCAAAAGGAATAAAACTCAAATTGAAAAGTTTTCGTCAAGAAAACCTCAAGACGAACAGTTCTTTCAAAATAAAAACCACAAAAACCAAAGCAAGCCTGCATCATCATCTGCACCTTGAATCTGAGGCATTTTGCCCTCATTTTATATCAAAAGCAGCGAACCAAGTGAATCTCTCTTTCAGGGTTGCCATTTCCTGAAGAAGATCAATTGCTCAATTTAACCAAAAAAGTAGCCCAAGTAATAGCTCAATATACCAAAATTAGATTTGAGCTACTTTAAGCTCAATTATGATTTAGCTGTCATACTTAATTTTTTGTTGACAATTTTTGAAAAAATAGTTCAATTTCCCATAATGAGCTCAATCTGGCAAGCCTGCTTTGTACCACCGATGTTGATGTGTGAAAACAAGCAAAGCAAAATATATTCACGTATCAAAATTCTCTTTTATAAAGAAACCACACAGGCACACACTCCCCAGCCCTATATGTGAATCGGGATTTGAAATAACATTCTGAAGGATGTTCCACTCCATCTTTCAAATCAGCGTTAATTACCGACTTGTTAAAACGACATAAGTCCCAAAGGATATATGTGCGAGTTTGAATTGTATAAGGAGACGAGTGACTACCACGACGACGAGACGATGACGATGATGACGTGAATTAAAAAGAGCACCGTCATTTTAAACTCAAACTCCATCATCATACATAAGACCCAAAAAAGGAGATACTCGTAAACCTACCTTCGTGTGTAGTTTTGAACTGAGGGAAAAACTCCCCAAACTCGGATTAACCTCTGGAATTTTGCATCTATTCGTTTTTGCAGTGAAAATAACAATTTCGCAATTCAACGACTGAAAAATTGAGTTTTTCAACTCTAGCCATGCTGAACCGTATGCACACCGGGTACAAGCACGAGCACTGTTTAGCTGTTCCTATGCTGGTTGAACCGAATTTGAACCGCACCACCGCAGCACAACTCAACTAACACCGAACGCCATCATCTGTGTCTAGCTTTGGCTGAATCACCGTATACAGTTGTACGTTTCAGGTTTGCAATGGAACTCATGGTGAATTTCTTCAGTTAATCAAAATCTAAATACATAGGTTTTTGTAACAAATTTACGTTACACATCACTTGATTAAGGTCGAAAACATATAAAAAGTATTATTTTGAAAAAAAAAAAAATAAAAGTTGAAACTGCTCCCAAGAATGTTTGGTTGTAAATTAGAAGTTGTACAATCTTTGCTAATATTGCTTAAGTACATTTTGACTTACGTTTCAAATTTTCGGGTAATGCCTTTAGAAAAATCTTTGAGTTTTAAAATATTGTGAAATTTGATAACTTATATTTTTCAATACTTAGGCGTTACTTTCTGAATTTTGTTTTGTTGAGTATTTAAAAAATATTGTTAACAATTTTCTTAAAAATTCCTACACCTTTTGCATTATGACATTTATTTCTGATATTATGATGTTTTGATAAAAAATGAAGATTGGCCTTAGTCTTGCCTTTGTCTTCCAAACTTAAGTAACATACAAAAAACTTATTAAAAAAATCGAAAGAGCCGAAAATAGGCTTCAAATTAATATCCAAATGTTTTAATTGATTTTATAAAAAGCTTAAATTAAAATGTTAAATACTTTTAAAGTTGAAAAGGCTTTTGTTTTTCTAGCCTTTGAAAAAAGTGAAAAAAACACTTTTATATAAAAGGATTTTCTTTATATTTTTAACTTCCCATAGGAAGTTAGTGTAATGGGTCCAGTTAGTCAAATTGAAAATGTTGACATATCTCGACGTTTCAAGGTCCCTATAATCAAAATAAAAGATTATTAGAAAGATTTGTGTGTACGTACGTTGGCGACGTTTTTTCGTCGTCCATAGCTCAAGAACCAGAAGAGATATCGACTTCAAATACATTTTTGCATAAATATAATAAGAAAGATGCAGAAAGGGCTGTGTTTTTTTCACCATAGCAGTTTAAAAAAAGGTCAAAATGTTGGTTAACCCTTAATATCTTACGAACTAAAAACGCTAGTGACTTCAATTAATTTTTATATAATTATATTGTAACGTGATACGAAACAAGTATAGTTTTTGGAAAAAAATCTAATTAACCGTTTTTATGTATCAAAAAAGGGATCGTAACGAAATCCCGCAAAACAAAATCCTGCGTAGCGAAATCTCGCCGATTAAATTTGATATTTTTTGTGTGCTCTGAGTACGAATCAGATATTCTTCTTGCAAAATTTTGAATAAATGTCCAAGACGTTGAAAACAGCCCATTTTGTATGTTGTTCTTTGATTTTTTTTTTACAATGTGTTTTTACGTCAGATTCGAATTTTTCGCATCAAAATACATATGAAAAAATGAAGTTTTTAAAAAATTCTTTCCATTTTCTACTATTATCTGCATTTTTAGACAATAAGTTTTTCACATATTTTTAGCTTCTAATTGCACTAAAAAATTAATAGGATGTACTAGGATGCGATTTTTGGTGGTGTTGTAGAGGCAAACATAGGAAGTAGTTAAATCTATTTTTGAACTTAAAATTCCGGAAAATTATACCTTAGTATTCTTAAAATGAAAAATCAAAAATAATTTTGTCCGCTTTACTTGTAACTCGTCTCGACTTTGCGTAAGAGAAACCCAGTTATGGAGTTAGCTTTGCCTTTTGAATGGCTAAGAATAAGACAACTCCTGTAGTTGTATTGTTTTTGACCAGTACTAAAAAAGTTTTTTCATAGACAAATAAACTGTTCTTATAAAATTAGAGTATGCGTTTTTGGTTTAGTTTATTGAAATGCAACAGTTGTTGCCTTCAATGTGCGCTGTGATTTCGTTTGATTAAGCATTGAAAATGAGTAAAATTGAATCTGATTTTTTGATTTGAGGATAATTGCGGTACTCAAAATAAAAACAATACCCCCGTCCATACTTATATGCTCGTGTAAAACGCACAAATATCTCCGTCATTGTACATCACTTACCAGAACCGGGTCATAGTTTCTTACCTAGCAATCGCTCTTTTCGCGTTATTGAAAAACAAAAAAGACGAGTAAAACGTCTTTATTTACCCAAAGACTGGCAAAACTTAGTGGAAAATGTTCGAAAAGATTTAATGTGATATCAGTGACCAATCAGGATATATTTGATTATAAGACCAGCTTAGGCCCGTTCTAAAAAAAAAACAGTGACAAACAAAGATAAGATTAAATGTACCATTTCAAAATATCACAAGTTTCTCACCTTCCATAAGTCACCATGGGCCATTAACGCTTTACGAGATAGAAATAAAATCAAACCGTGAAGGCAACACAAACCTATGCAAACCGAAAATACTCTACATAAACAGGCTTCCCTTAAACACGAAAAAGCATGATAATGTGATGACTTTGGAAAACAAAATATATTCCTCCAGAAGATATGCCCTTTTATAATAGTCTCATGTCCCAAAAAACGCAACAAGAAGCTGAAAGCTCAAAATATGATGATGAAACCGAAGCCCTTAATTATTTTTTTTTATCTGGTTGTAAATTTTTCAATTTTGAATATAAATTTACATTTTTTGAAATTTGTCTGAAAGAAATGCTTCCACATCCTGATTCTACAACCTAATTACTGTAAGAAATACTTCCAACACTTACAAAATACAACTTTTAGGCTAATGAGTTTCTTAAACATTTTTCCCACAGTGCGTTCGCCCCGTCTTGCTGGTCACCTCGCAGAAATAATTTTCAAGATAATTTTCGTCGTCTTACTAGTTCGGGTCGAACAAATTCATTCAAAAGCTTCTATTGACTGTTGATTTAAAGAAAAAAGTCCGGTTAGAACATTAGAACCTACACTGAAACGAAGATTCAAACGATATCATTTGAAGAATGGAGGTTTTTTTTCGTGAATTATGCTATGGTTTTTGACATTTTTTGAATATGAATTTCTTACACCTTAAATCACAATGTTTTCAAAATTCACGCATTGTCAATGCATACGAATCATTATTTCTTAAAAAAACTTTCTATGGCGAACGGCAAATTACTTTTTCTTCTTTTTTTTTACTTGACTTGTTTCCCTACGTTGTCATTAGATGGCGCTGTAATGAATTAAAATCCTTTCGGTTTCCGTGCCATACTCTGTACTTGTTTTTGACTAAAAATTTTACATTCTGCTCGAAATTTGGTCTAGTTTTTTGTTTTAAATTAATTGAAAGAAAACTACCTGACTTTGAAGTAGTACTTTGATTACGTGAAACGAGTTGAGTATTTTTTAGAAGAAAAGTAGAATTCACCAATTATTAACGTCAAACTATTTAAATTATTATTTATGGATTTTTTATTTGTATTTTCCTAACGTCTTTTTATGGCAGCTCAAAATATCAATTTTCGTTTTCAACGCTTTTCTATAAAAACTTAGTTTTCAATGTAAAAAAATGTTAGATCTCCAAACTGATTCCACTTCTGATCCAATTGTAGGTAGGTACATTTTCTTGTTTTTTTTTCTTGTACGATGAAATAAGAATAAGGAAAAAAAGCTTAAAATAAGAAACAATTATCTGAGTATAAACCTTTGTTTTATAGTTTGACTTATTTTTTGAATTTATTTCAATATTAAATTATAGTACTATAATATCCAACATTTTTTTATAACAGTCTAGTTTAGGTTTTTAATAATAAGTAATAAGTAATTTTATTTACAAATAATTAATTAATACATACAATTTTACAACAATAATGCATGGCTATTCGCCGTCTGCCCGATTGACAACTTTGTTTGATTATTATTTAATTAAAAATTTTCATTTATAATTCTATTCCTATACTTTAATGCTATTTTACAATATTTGTATAATAAGGGAACATCAACTTCATTGAGATAATATGTTATACGTTCTTCTGATAATATGTCACTACCAAAGACATGTCTTCTTGTTTCTCGTAGAACAGGACATCTACCCATAAAATGAAAAATGTTTTCTCTTTCACCCATATTGCATAATTCGCACAGTAAAGGCAGGTCTTCGCGATGAGGTATGTAATTTAGATTGAGAAGTTCTCCTCTTAGTCTAAATATCAAAGATATATGCTCCGTTGGTAAATCATCTCGAAAGTAGTTCCTTTGGTTGAGGTTGTAGTTCAGCTTGCTATATGACATTCTATAGATGGATTCTTCTGCCTGTAATGCGTATCCCAATCTACATTTTTCGTCTACTTGTGAAATCAAGTGATACAGAGCGGGTTTCCACCTTTGATACTCATCTGGTGCTAAATTTATATTTGCTTCTTCCGCTAGCTCCAACCAATCTCTAAACCACCCTGATTTATTTCGTATTGTGTGAAGTGCTGCTTTTTTTGGGAGACGTTCATCTGACATCTCAAGAACATTACATATATAGTCAATATTCAATTTCAGAGATTTAATAAATAGAGGAGAGATACCCGTTTTCAGCATGAGCATGTAGTTTGGAGAGTTTGGTGGTAGTCGAAATATCCTTTTGATACAAAAACGAAGCAGTTTTTCAACAGACTCATACTTCTTACTACCCCAAACCTGGGCTGCATACATTGAAGTTGATTCCGCTACTGCTTCAAATACTTTATATTTACTGCTATGAGCTACATTTTTATTACTAAAAACATTTTTCCACGCAATATTTATTGTAGTTTTGGCTTTTTGAAGTTTCTCGGTTAGATGTTTTTCCATACTGTTATTCTTGGTCATAGTAATCCCTAAATAATTGTATTCCTTGACTACTTCTATTCTTTCATTGTTGAATGACCACTGTTCTTGTCCGCTTGCTCTACCTCCACCTTTGCGAAAAACCATCACCTTCGACTTCTCTAGATTAACAACTAGTCTCCAAGTTGTGCAATACACACCAAGTTTATTTATCATAAGCTGTAGTGACTCTGGTGTATTAGCAAACAACACTATATCATCTGCGAAAAGGAGAGCCTTGATGAGAGTCCCAGCGTATTCTACTCCTCCCGGCAAATAATCGGTGATATCGTCGATAAAAAGTGCAAATAAACTTGGACTTAAAATGCAACCTTGCCTTACACCTGTCTTCGTTTCAAACCACTGAGAAATATGTTCGCCATCCCACACTGCTGCTTTTGTTTCTAGATACAGGTTCTGCAGTACACGTCCGAATTTGTATGTCATTCCCAATCTGTACATCTTGTACATCAGTGCATTGCGGTCTATCGTGTCGAAAGCTGCTTTGAAATCGACAAAAAAGACATATAGCTTCTTATTTCTGTCCAAAAAGAAGTCAGCGACACTTCGAAGTACAAAAATGTTGTCAACAGTAGAATACCCTTGTCTGAAACCTGCTTGAAATTCTTTCAACAGTTTGTATGAATCAATCCACAATCTAAGTCTACTATGCAAAACTGAAGTGAATATTTTGTAGGACGCATTCAAGAAGGAAATCCCTCTATAATTTGCAGGATCTAGTGTATTGCCTTTTTTGTGGATGGGAAAAATAAGTGCTTCCTTGAATTCTTTCGGTATAACTCCAGTATCCATGATTATATTATACATGTCCGTTAATCGGTTTATCAACATGTCCGATCCATATTTATAGAATTCGGAAGGTATTCTATCTGCTCCAGCTGCCTTGCCGTCCTTGAGACGTTTTAGGGCTGCACAAACCTCATCCTTCTCGATTGCTGATTCCAATATTTCATTGCTAAAGGCTGGTTGAGCAAATTGCACAATATCATCAGTGGTAGGCAGATGATTGAGCAGTTCACTAAAATGTACTCTTAACGTCTCACAATTCAGGTGTCTATTGATGACATGTACCTTTCCGTTTATTGTTTGAGCTTTTTGCCAAAAATCTCTCGTACTTTTACATAATGTTAAGCTTTTCGCTTCGTTTTCATAGTGAGTTACTTTCTTCTCTCTACACAACGATTTGAATGTCCGATTCAGTTGAAGGTATTTCTGTTTAGAAGATTCAAGGTTATCTCGTCTATAGTTATTAAGACAAATATATGCTGTTTTCCTTGCCAACATACACTCAGTATCAAACCATGGCTGTTTGAATATTCCTCTTCTTTCATAGTTATTCTGCCTTGCAGCTGCTTTTTTAATGCAATCTTCGATAGCGTTCAAATTTATGTTTTCATTTATCGCCAGATATATATCTAAACGTTTTCTGTATGTATTTGATGTTAACTGTTTCCAATGTAGCTTTGGCATCAATTTTAGGCTCACGCTTTCCTCATTTCCAGTTCGTCCACTGTTATACTGTATGACAATTGGCATGTGATCTGAAAACGGTACTTGCTCCACCTCAAAATCAGTAATAACTGAGTTCCACCTCTCTCCTGCGAGTCCATAGTCAATTACAGAACTTCCTTGTTTTCCGACAAAAGTATGTTCACCAAGTGGATCTCCATCACTTGTTCCATTGAGAATTCGGAATCCAAAAGAGTTACAAAGATCAAGTATTTGATTTCCTTTATTATTTTTTGTCTTGTCCTTGGATTGTCTCACTATATCTCTTCTTTCGTTTTCATCACCTTCTGTTGTACCCACTCGTCCATTCAGATCTCCTACTATCAGCAAATTTGGGGCGCTTGTTCCACACATAATAAATTCTTTCACCTTGTCAAAATCTGAGTCCCAATTACTGCAGTTGATATAGCAGGGTATGATACTAAAAGTTTCTCCATCTAATCTTATATCTACATAGATTGTATCGTTAAAAGTCTTAAACAAGTAATTGTAACTCTTTAATTGTTTATTTACTCCGAATATGCAACCTCCACTTGCTCTCCCTTTAGTATGACATCTTATGGCGTGGACGATTTTTAGATCAAAGTCTTGGAATTTCTTTTCATAATTGTTAAAGTTTGTTTCAGTTATAAATGTTTCGTATAAAAATATAATTTCAAATCTTCTTATAAAATCAAAAAAATCAATAAATAAACTCTTATTACTAAGACCAGAAATGTTATATGACAAAATTTTAAATTTTTGTATAGTGTTTGTAACATTAATATTTTGTACATTAAAACTTTTTTTACAATTTAACTGGCAGACGGCATTATTATTAAAACAAGTTTCTATTACCCCCAAGAGTTTGGGAAGCACTGATATTTGTAGCCAAATTATTTTCACCACCTAATAATGTCATGTCATTGCACAAAATCCAAAATTTTTCGAAAAATAAAATATTATTAAATTTTTTCAAACGCTTCACGATTACAGTGATAAGCTACAAAGGCAGGATCTTATCAATGACTTTAAAAGTCATCACAAAAAACAAAAAAAGGAACATTTAACAATAAAAATATCTGGATTATAAGTCCCAATTTTGAGTAAATTAATTTGAGCCCATAACTCAACTTAAGAAAATAATTTAATATCATTGACAAATTGGTGAAATTCACCTCAAACACGATATAATCCCTCATGTACCTCAAAATCCTTTCAATCTGGAGTTGAATTTGAACGTTGTCTGTTTGATGAGATGGATAGCGTTGTATTTTTGTGTTATTTTCTTTTTTTATTTCGAATAACTTGTGTGCAATTTTATTGAAAGGAAAAATTAAATTAAAACATTCCGCATTTTTGAGCAAATCTCACTCATTTCTCTTTTCATCCTCATCAAAATCATCAACATCATCCAGGATCAGAATGAGGATATCTCTCTCTTCACAGCTTTTATCATTGTTGTTGTCAAATGACAATTTTTAGAATATTATCACTTTTGGTTTTTATTTTTGTAAAAATTTACAATAAAAATACTTAAAAATAATAAATCTACCTACATAAAGGATTCTATAAACAAAAATATTTATACAGATACACGTGTGTATGGATGAATAAGGATTCCAAAGTTAAGGATATATGTAGGTCAAAATATTCTTTTTTTTTAACAAGATAGTCATCGAGTTGACGATGAAAATAATACGTCTATATCTCATTGAACTCTGGTATTAATTGCAGGACACAAATTGGAGCAATCCTTCGTATGTACAGGGTGGTTCAAAATTGACTTCCTAATTTAAATTGATAATAACTTTTAAAGGTTTAATTCCTTATCAATAATATAATTAATAATGACAAAGTTTATGATTTGTGCAGAATTTTTTGGACAGTGCGAGTCCTTTTAGCTCAAGGAGGATATGCTTAAGATCCTTCTAGATGAAATTTTTGCAAATACCATGTTCTTCATTTTAAAATAAAATTCAATTAGTTTGGTCCTCTTCGAAATAATAATAAAAGAAAGAAATCATATTTGCAAATGTAAAATAAACTTTTTAGTCACCCTGTTCTTATGAGAGTCTTGTGTATGGTTGAAAGGAAGGGATAAAAATAATAATAATAATTTTCTGATTTTGTATGAGTATATGTGTGGGTGTTTTGTGTCTATAAATATTCATATGTAGATGTATGTAGTCCCGCAATAAATGACAGAGGACCTGGAGCGCTTTTCCACATGACTTCAGGTAGTGGCACTTAATTTTATAGGTCAGTTCACAGTGTAAGGATATTAATTGGCTCTTATTTGCTCCTTCATCAGCAAGTGGCATACCTTCATATATATTTATATATATTATATATGTATGCATATGGTATGTATATAGGTATGAATGTATGTACATATATATATTTGCATATATTTATTAAGAATTTGTATTGTACTTGATTTTGCAGAGAGTTAAGGTTTTGATATGAAATTATTATAAGAAGGATTTCATATATTTTATAATCGTGAACAAATAAAGACCCAAGGAATTTATTCAATTTCTTTTTTGCTTCAAGAAATAAATAAGCTATTGAAGTTTGTAACGAAGAAAATACTTTTTTTGTAAATATCAATTAACTGTACCGGAGCATGGAGGGTATTTGATTTTTTACTTTTAGAAAAATTTATAATTTCTGAAAGTGTTTATTCAATGCAAGTGGTCATTTTTTTGTTCTTAAAATTAATTTACATTTTACAATTTATGAAGGCTCCAAGTTAAAGTAAAATCAATTGTTCTCAAGAGGTGTTCTTCAACGTTAGAAACACCACTGCGGAAGCTTTTCCATCTGTCCTTTTCTACTTGTTTCTTTTCGAGTGCATGATAAACTGCATTCGTTCAGCCTGTCCCTAAAGAAAGCCCCTCTTACTATTGTCCAATCGCACTTACGTCTGTTCTCATCATTCTCATCCTTGTTCTACGGATGTGGTCTATCAACGGCAGCATATGATAAGCTTACTAAGTTCGGTTCTTGACAGCATTGTCCAATGGGGAATCAAAAACCGTGTAAAATGCAATGCTTCAAAAACTCAATGCCGTCTACCCTCCCCCAATGCCATTATCCATGGATGATTCTTGCATCGAGGAGATTGAAAAACTATCAGCCTTAGGTATGTGTATCACAAGCCACTTGTTGTGGAGTGATCACATATTTAACATTGCCAAAAATGCTGCTAGGTGTTTAGGTTTTCTCCGACGATGCAAGAAGTTTTTTAAACCTTCTGATCTAGCTACAATCTATAAAGCTTATATTTGTCAGAAACTCGAGTACAATTCTTACATCTGGGCAGGGCTCCAATAACAAATTTGAGTCTCTTGGACAGAATTCAAAAAAGAGCTCTTAAATTGATAGGTGACCGTTTAACAAAAACTTTTATATCTTTTGAGCTTCATTTCTGTCATTCTTTTAACGCTATCTTTATTAACAATGTTCTAGTGCAGTTGCATTCCTCCCCCTAAACAATTCAACCGTTATACTCGTACTGCTAGGAATTCCCATCAGTTTAACCTTGAGCCCAATTTTGGACGTACGGTTAAGTACAGAGATTCTTTCTTAAGCCGCACTACGTGAATGTGGAATGCTTTACCTGACTCAACTTTTCACATTCATTAAAATGTGCAAATATTCAAAACTAATGTGCAACAACCGATGCACTGCTCCGTCCCTAGCTAGCTGTCTCCAGTTTCGCACTCCAAGTTAGTTGAGGTCTTCACCCACCTGAGTGTGCAACGTGAGTCGCGGTCTTCCTCTATTGCGCCGTCGCTCGATATTGGAGTCAAGGACCTTCCGGGTTGAAACGTTGATGTAAATTTGTTCTATATCATCCAGTAATCTAAGCCGTTGGACTAACTAGGTCAGTGTCGTTGTACAGCCCGTACAGTTCGTCATTATATCTTCTTCTCCATCTATGCATACGGGACCAAAAATCAACAAAAGAATTTGTCTCTCGAACCATCCTAAAACGCTCTCATCTTTCTTTGACAGGGTCCAGGCCTCAGTGCCATAAATGAGAACCGGGATGTGATTTTAGATGCTCGAGAGAGGACTTTACTACTCAATTGCCTTTAAAGTCCAAAGAAGCAGCGATTTGCAAGAGTTATTCTTCGTTTGATTTCAGCGCTGGTGACGTTTTTGAGTTTATAGCGGTACCTAGGTAGGCAAAGTCCTCAACTACTTCAAAGTAAGAGCTGTCTATGGTGAGGTTTTGTCCGAGACGTCATTGTTCAATGTCCTTTTTTGATGACAGCATATACTTGGTCTTGCCCTCATTGACCACTAAACCCATCTTCTTCGCTTCCGTCGCAATGCTCAAAAACGCTCCACTGACATCACGCATCTGCGAATCCGAGTAATTGGATGGACCTTTGAAAGATTGTCTTCTAGTGTTGACGGTTGAGTTTAGCCCAATTCCTTCCGGAACGATATTAAAGAAGTCGCATGACAGTGCATAGCCTTTTTTAAAACATTTTTTGACATCAAAGGCATCGGTAAGATCTTTTCCGACCTTGATAGAGCAGCTTGCATTCTCCATCGTCATTCTGCACAAACGGATAAGTTTGACAGGGAAAATTGTTGATCTGCGTCGCCGAGGTTGAGTGGTTCTATCTTCCCTCACAGTGGAATTCGGTTCGTCATCACCGTTATATAATTTGGAGAAGTGGTCTTTCCAAATTCTCAACTACGATGTTCCCCTGATCATCCTTATAGGCTTCGGTTCGTGGCTAGTACCTTTGGGTATCTCTGATGGCTGCAAGGCAATGTTGCGACTGGTTTTCAATGCTTAATGCAGGCAGCATAGATCTGCTTAAGAGGTTATTAGAGACTTGATCGGAAAAGGACATGGCAGTCTCTTACGATTGTAGCTAGCGATCAGCTTACGTCTAACGTCGAATCTTCTCACAGCACTTCCATGTTTTGGCTTGGACCGGGATATCCGAAGCCGTACCTTGTCTACAACGAGGTAGCGGAGCGAGGCAATGTTGGCCCCTCGGAAAGTTCGGATATCCTGTATACTGGAGAAGTGTCGTGCGTGGATCGCATTGTGGTCAATCTGGTTGACGGTTGATTGATCAGGAGATTTCCATGTCCCCTTGTAGATATTGAGATGTGTGAACTGCGTACTAGCTACCAGAACGTCTCGCCTCGCAGTCAAATCGATCAGCCTGAATCCGTTGTCGGAGGTGGTTTCGTGCAGGCTGTATCTCCAGATTGTGCCACCAAGGATCTCTTCTCTTCCTAGCTTGGCGTTAAAATCTCCTGAGATAATTTTAATACTATAGGCAAACACTGCTCATAAGTCTTGTCCAAGAGCTCAAAGAATATGTCTTTGGTGTCTTCATCTTTCTCCCTTGTTGGGGCATGAGCGCATATTAGGCTTATTCTGGTGAATTTAGCCTGGATTCGGATTGTCGTGATGCGCTCACTCACACTCCACACATAAATAGATGCTGTCTTTGTTCTCGATAGCAGTCGCAGTCTTTAAGTTTGCGTTTGCCCGGTTTATTCCATCACACTTCTTGGATGGCGGTAATATCTGCTTTGCAGCAGTTTAGGGCTTCCGCTAATTGGTTTGCTGCACGTTGTCTTTTAAGGGACCTAACATTCCATGTACATATCCGAGGTTCGTTGTCCTTATTTCGTTTGCGTGGGTTGTCAACAGTGAATCCGTCCGTATCCGAGGCTTGTTGGCGCTTCGCAACTATGATGACGGCACAACCCCTAACCTGGAGAGCCAAATCCTTAGTATAACTCCTAGAACGAGAAGACGGATGAAACGCTCCTTATAGGCCTGGGCCCAGAATAAAACGTAGAAGCCCTATAAGGTGTTCACTTAGTTGTTGAACCTTACTGGAACTGTAGACGCCATCGTTGATTTCATCTCGAGAATTCGTCAGCTGCCGTTAGGAAAAGGAAAAGTTCCTTAGTGGAAACACCTCACCACCTCTCTCTCGTTTGCTGCCCCCAACAACTTTTAACTGGGGTTAGAACCCAATCTCCAGTTGAGGTACTAGACACCCAATATTCACCGTGGAAAGGTGAGAGTAAGAGTTGATAAACAGAGGTGGGCTTTTAGAAAAACCTGCGGACGCTTGTGTCCTCTTGAATGCACACGTCTACCATTTGAACATCATTTTTAAAAGTAAAAACTTCTAAAGAAGCGACATATCCAAATTAAAACAACTTATTGGAAAACTATTTAATTGCCTTAAGAAAAGAGGTGTTAGAAGGGTTCTTCAACTTTCTTTCTATTATTAAACATAATTAAAAGAAAATTCTCCTTTATGACTATAATTTTCTAAGAAATTTTTTTGATGAGCGTAAACGAGCTTTTTTGGTGGTTATGGGCTGATTGAATTGAAGAACAAAAGCCCTATACTTTAATCATCCCGCCACAGGCACTGCACTACCCTATACACACTTCCTGGCAAATAACTTAATTTAAATGACATATATTTTTTTCTACCACATCCCACATGACCCTCTTCCACTCCTCCCTCCATTTCTTTGGTATAAAGTAATGTTTTTGTAAATGTGAAACAGCCAGAAGTAAAGTGTGATGATGACAACTGAAAATACAATATGACAACATTATACCAAACGAACCATGTCGCCATTAATTCATCAATCAAATCACACAAATCCAAAACTTTTACTCTTCTTTTTACTTTTACCCAAATGTCTAGAACAGAAATAACAAAATAAAACATACACAAAAAAAAAACATAGCAAAACAAAACAAAACTATGTTATCCTTTCAAATCAAAGAATTAGTAATTCTGCCTAAAGGAAAATAAACGAAGACAACTCACTCGAGTTAGAAAATAAACGACCAACATCTAACGAAGCCCACAAAGAAGAAGTTGGCGAGGGCAAAAAGGACGAAAAGGACGAAAAAGAAGAAGAACTTGTAATAAATTGAGACGCTGCCGTTAATGGAAGGATATGCCCACGTGATTATAAATCATAATAAAATATTATTGCGACAATATGGGATTTTTAGAGATGTGTGTGTTAAATGTATGTATGTGTGTTTGTGGGAGGGTGTGGTGTAGTATAAATGTGATGAGTAAAATAAATGGCATGTCTCCTTAATAATGATCCAAGACAATTTTTGGGTAAGAATAAATGGAGACAACCTACAAGAAGCCTACACAACAAACGAGCTCAAACTAGGATAGAGTATAGAGTAATGCAAAAGGACCCACAGGGATAAGCTCCGTTGAATCAACTTAATTTCATGTCCTTTTTCACTGATGTATTGTACCGGTGATTCACACTATGTTGTGACATTTGACATGTGTGTTTTCTGTTTATGCTAACGATAAACCCTTCATCAATCAGGATAAAAATTGAAGAAGATCTTATTTTGTTGCTTTTTCTCTGGCTGGCGGTCGGTGGTCCGAGTTAAGATGGGGGATGGTTTCTTTAAGTGGACAGCAATGCATAAAAAAGGATTCAATAAAGAAATCAGCTTAACAAGAGCAAAGAAAAAAAATAAAAAAAAAGAAAACAGCAACAGCAAGAAAAACATAAGAAATCCTTGTCCTTGTACGTCTCCAGTTTCTCAGATTTAAATCTTAAGTTTTATTCAAGGATAAATGTCCTTCTTCATTTCATCACAATGAAATCAAATCTTTTCAGCTTAGTGCGAGAATATACCTTTGAAGAGCTTAAATTTATCTTCTACACTGTGATGCAAGTTGTAACTATGCGATGTGTATATAACATACAAGTCGAGTATATCTTTGACAGAAAAAAAAGAACTTTTTAGCTCGCTTCAATCTTCTTCTGATGCAGTCCATCATCATCCAGAAATTTAGAGTTTATTCATGAAGAAATTTTCAAATCAACAAAGGAGTCAAATTGCGATTTGCTGCACTCTTCAAGAGTGCGATGCGATGTCCTTGTGAATCTCCTATAATGGTATTGGATATTTTTGTTTTTTTTTTTTATCTTATTTTTGTGTTACTTTGTGAAAGTATCTTTCAGTTGGCACTCTTTGCATTACTGCAAAGTAATGTTGGTTCACTGGGGCGTATACGCAATATTTTTTTTTTAAAGTTTTGTCTTCTTTTATAGTTTTAAATTGAAATTTTGGATTTTTCTTTAGGGAAAGATTAGAAAAACGGTTTGTTTCAAAATTCAGAAGATAATATTGTAATTTCATACTTACGTTTTGCGTTTGGTGTAGCTTGATACTTTCTAGTTGTCGGTTAAACAAGAGTTAATTTAAAAAAGACTTACAAATATTGTTAAGGAAGAACTAAACATTTTTAAAATTAAAGGAGATGTCAGCAATACTGAAGTATTTTGATACCAATGGATTTTTTAGAAAATTGTTCGACAAAAATTACTCGAGAGTAAAGAAAGTTGAAACCGGTGTACCACAAGGAAGTGTCCTAGGACCAACCTTGTTTGTTTTACATTTTGTGTTTTGATAAGAACCTCATTAGAAAATGGGTCACTTCTAATAAAATCCTGTTTTATATCCAGTATTTTGCTTAAAACTTATCAGTCCTGAAAACCATTTAATTTCAATACTTAGTGGTTCCAGAAACTGCATTAAAAAACCTGCATTCCCGACTTTACACCAATATTTTTCTATTTGTGTCTATAAATTGTTCCCTAGAAATATTCTGTGTATTCCAAAAATATACACAACCTTAATTCGTAGTCAACATTTATGTTTACTTGGATACCAAAATCCCTTATGGTGTATTGCTTAGAGCTTTTACAACATGTTACTGCTTCCACGTCTGCTCAACTTGTGTAACTCATTTGACCTCTGGTTGGTTTTAAATCGCAGCAAAATGACATTCAAGAGAGAAAAGGGATTCTGTTTACGCGTATTTGACCACACTACCGCTGATGCGTCAACATTCGGTCGTTTGTCGTCGAAGTGCGTCGTGCATGAATAAACTGCGTGTGCTTTTTGCCGCTCTAATTGCTGATGTCGTTGGCGTCGTCAGTGGTTGGCTTCGTTGTCGTCCTAGTCCTCGTTGTCGTTGCGTTGCCTTTTGCTCATTCCAAAGGATATTCAATGCAAAAGTCTGATTAAATTAAGCGTTTTTTGAGTGAATGAATGCGTGCACATGTGCGTGACGTCTTCTTGATGGTGATCCTATTACTCGACGACAACGGCAACGACAACGACAATACCAACGAGGACGACGACGTCCCTCACTATGATATTCTGCCAAAAGGGATATCAAACAAAGTAATTTCAAATCCCTTTGGCTCAATTTTTTTTTGTCAAACATTTTTCAATCTTCGACTAAGTAAGACGACGAAGGCGACGACGATGGCGACGATGACGACAAAAACGACAGCGACGATGTCTTTCCAAAAACCAAGCAACCATCTCGCCGTTTTCGTTGTCGTTGTCGTCGAATCGACTTGAACCATCAGAAGCAAATGAAAAAAAAATGTATATAATAATAAAACAGAAAACAGAAATAACGCTTCTTTTCCCCCAAAAGCAATTTGCATAATTCAATTCGTATATAACATCAAAAGGATCCAAGGGCTTTGAGCGCACGCACGCTATTCCCTTCTCGGGCGCCACTCTGTGGCAGGGTTTAAGTGGCTAAAATCTAATTTCGCCGCCGTTTTAAGCATTACATTTTCTAAAGAGCACAAGAAATGGAATTTATATATGTATATGTATTTAGAAATGGTGTCATCGTTGTTGAATTCGACTCGACTCAACTCAACTCGATGATGGTTTGGTTAAATTTGGCACAGGAGTAACGCATTTATAGAACCTTAAATAATTTTGGCCAAATTTCCTGCTATCAAAAATTGTGATTATACAAAAGAAGGTTTGAGGAAAGAGTCCTTTTTCATTCCATCAGCAGCCCTATCATCAGTGGATGATGTTTTATCTATAAAGTTACAAAATTTGAAAGGCTTTTATACTTTCGTGTTCGCGGTTCGGTGTACGAACAAAAGCAGGAGCAGGAGCAGTAGCAACAGAAGCACCTCATTCATTATCCTTTGATTTGAGTTCAGTTGAGTGCTTGATGATGGCAGTGAAATGCGTTCACTCTTTCTCTCTTCTTCCACTTTTAGTGAGTATTTTCAATTGGCATTTATGAAATTTGTACATCGCAACAACATAACAAAAAGGACATTAATTTCATAAGGATGATGACAAAAAGGGAATAAAAGGGTACAATGATGATTTGATTTTGTATTCGATGATACAATCAGTGTCTACGGAGATGGATACTTTTATTTTCAAGAACTCTGAACAAACTCGAATGAATGCCTTGGTAATTTTGTCTGTAAAATCATAATTCACACCCAGTTTGAACAGAAAAAAAAGATTGCTGATAAATCAGGAAAATCTATCAAAACAGACATCAAGTAGGAAAACCTTATTTTCGGGTTCAAAAAGTGAGTATCTTTGATATCTTTGGGCACATTTCCACTCTTGATATAAGCTTTCTAAGGCTTTAATAAAGTAGTTACTGATATTTTCAATAGAAAAATAATATAGGCCCTGTTTCGAAGTGTCCTCCATTCTAGAGCTACTTTTTGTTAGCAACTAGCTTGTGAAGATAATTTATCAATTGATGGTTGTTAGAAATCTGTTCCACTGGAGTGTTTGCTTCCATATATACTCCTTTAAGATGTTGCTAGACATCGCTTGATATTTTGATGCTTTTTTATTCGTTTTAACATCAGCATAAGCAGCAGTAGCAACAGCAGTTTTTCCATTGAGCGAACTTTAAATATTCATTTGATTTTCATCTGAACAAAGGATAACGTTATGATATTTCCTTCCTTTTTGCTGTTGTTGTTTCATTTGCATTTCTGCAGTGTTTTTGAACCTATTAATAGAAAACCCATTTAGATAAAGATTTTTTTTTGTTTTTAAGTCGTGTAATAATTTTGAATAACTATTCAAACAATCTTTGTTGAAAATACAATCCTTCGGTATTGTTTATTTTATTTTTTGTTTAGTTTACTTGTTATTGAAACTTATTCTCTGCAAAAGAAACGTGTCCTTTTGTATTATTACATGTTATTTTTACTTCTTGGATTGATTGAGAATTTGCAATCGGTTTTTTGTGTGCTGCAACAATACTACAGTGTGCATTCTCTCAGTATGTTTGCTTTTGAACGTGCATTTAAGGATATTTTTCTTATAATGCTTATAAACCAACAAAATATTTCTGAAGCACATTTTAATGTTTATTTTTAAAATGTGATTCTTAAATATTTATTATCAGTAAAATATCTTGGCGGATACGGCCAATAAATAATGTGAAATATTTGCTACTTGCATGAATTTTAACATACAAATGGATTTTAGTTAATTTTTGAGTCATCAGAGCAGACCCTCAACTTAATAATTTGAAAGTTAAAAACAAAATTTAATAAAACAACAGTGAAGAATAGAATGCTTAATTTGTTTCGTCCTGAAGAGAAATTTCTTCTATGAAAAATTTAAGATACGTTCGTCAGCAAAGAAAGTTAGTGTATTAAAAGTTTCGGAAAGGAGATCATTAATAAAAACGAGAAAGAGTATAGGAGACAGACCAGAGCCCTGAGGTACACCAGCGTTAATATTGTGGCTGACAGACTTGAATCTATCTAACAGAGCTTGTAGTAAACAGTCCATCCAATTTATAATTCAACAAAAAAGGGATTCATCAAAACCAAGAGCAAGTATTTTACCTCTTTACTTTTGACTTCAATTACCTGTCTTCGACTTTTAAAATTAAATTTATTTTTGTATAGCAATCCTTTCTCTTAAAAGAAAACTCTGAGTTCATAAAGCTTATGTGAATATATACTTCAGTTTAGATAAATTTTTCTATGAGAAACAAAAGTCTTTAAATTATGCTAAGATTTCGTATGAGTTATGAACAAAGCTGCTCAAGAGATAGGGGACCAAGACTAAAAATCTTGAATTTGAACTTTAAAATTATCTTAAATAAGTTCTAATGAAAATTGTTGGCAAATATATTTGAATTGAAATCAAATAAAGTAATTTTGATTAATAACTACAATTTATTTTGTGTCTAGAGAAGACCCAGCTCCGTTAAAGAAATATCTAGATAATAGAGATTTAACATTCTAATCCTCTTATTTAAGGTGTTTTTATTTTTAGCTGCATGGAAACTTTCAATGGTTGTTGCTGGTTTGATAGTTGACAATGCCAAGATGTTAAATCAGCGGTGTCCTTGTTCTTCTACACTCACTAAGAATTTCACTCACTAATGGTGGATGGAACTCGTAGATTACGAATTTCGAGGCAGGAGAAGCACTTTATTCAGAACATCAGCCGTTAATTTTAGAATTTGGAGTTGAAACTATGGAATGAGAGGAAACAGTAGAGCTGAAGCTTTTGCCAAAGCTTAAATGGAAAAGCTCAGAAACGCATTACGCAAAGGTCCTGCATAAAATATCGAAATTCATTGCTGCACAAAATGAACGCATTTACAATCCCAAAGGTTTTCAAGTAATTGATCCGACATACCGTGGTCTACGAGTCATAGAAATATCTATACTTGATCGTCCAGGACGAACGTGACTTCCGCTTTCCCACACAATAGATGAATTTTTCATGTAACTTTTGTGTAAGATTTTTAAAATTAGATTTTTAAGATTAAGATTCATTTATTTAACACAGTTTTGACATTTTGTTTTGTTACAATTTTTAACTTTTGTGTAAAGCAGACGTTTTTTCACAGCACAATGTTCTGTTTACAGAGAAAAGTTAGATATATCCCTTTCATCACAAGAAATCAAGTCAAGGGAGCAAGCAAGAGAACGAAACCAACCGAAGAACCGTTGTGCAACCATGGTTTGATGCAGAATACATGCAAGCTAGGAAACGAACGTTCGCTTGGAAAAAGCTAGAAACCTTGCAAATTGCAAACATTCAGCATACTTTTGGAATGTAGTGCGTAACATTAATGGAACGAGACTCACCATAAGCAAAAACTTAAATGCATCTTTATTATGCTTTCACTTCAAAACGCTGTTAAATTCACAAAGCTGTATAAACTCCATTCAATTTGCTTCTCCCTGCTTTGAAGACGACATACTGGATGCACAAATTACAGCGACAGAAACGAATGCGGTGATCAAAGATCTGCAAAATGGCAAAGCAATAGGGTTGGATCGCATTCCGGGTGAATTCTATAAGTTCGGCTCTATAAAGCTCATACAAACAGTAACAAACTTAAGCAATGACATCCTTGAGAAGGGTAATATGCCTCGAGATTTTAAGAAAGCTTTAATATTCCCAATCTATAAAAAGGGCTCCCAATCTGATCCAAACAACTATAGGGGTATAGCCTTTTTAAACGTATCGTACAAAATTTTTACGACTATTTTACAACGGCGGCGCGGCGCCTTACATCTTGGATCAATAACAACAATATGCTCTAAGAGTACCAAGCGGGATTTAGAGCGGGATACTCAACTGTCGACCACATTTTTGTACTTCGCAATGTAGCTGAATCTTTTGCAGCGCAGTTAAATAAATTATACGCGTTCTTTGTGGATTTCAAGGCTGCATTCGACACAGTCGATAGATCGTTGATGTACAAATTGTACTACAAGGGAATGTCTCACAAATTTGGAAGAGTCATAGAAAATCTACTTTAAGATAAATAGGCTGCTGTCTGGGATGGTGAAGTAGTATCAAAATGGTTTGAAACAAAAATTGAAGTGAGGCAAGGTTGTACTCTAAGCCCTTTGCTGTTTGCGCTATTTATCTACGATGTTATGGACTTGTGGAATTGAAGTCAGCAGTACAACTATCAAAGCACTTCTGTTTGCAGATGATATAGTGATTCTAGCTCATTCACCGGAAACGCTACAACTGATGATAAACCGATTATGCGAATAATGTGCCAAATGGAACTTAGTAGTCAACCAAGAGAAGTCGACGATCATGATCTTCAGTAGAGGGAGAGGCAGACTTCGAGCGAATGGAAATGGCACTACAATATCGAAAAACTTGAAGTTGTCAACGAATACAAGTACCTTGGAGTAATCTTCACCTGCAATTTAAAAATGGAAAAACACTTAAAAGATAAGCTTGCAAAGGCAAAACCTGCAATAAACTCAACTTTGAAGATGTGTTTTTCCAACAAATATCTAAACCATAGCACGAAATTTAAAGTTTTTGAATCTGTTGCAGAATCAATCATGCTTTACGCAGCGCAATTATGTGAAGGTCAACAATATGATGAAGTTGAAAAACTTTTACTCAGACTATGATTGAACACACCAAACTATGTGTTGAACCTGGAAACTGGATTATCACCGTTATACATAAAAAAACTAAAATTACAGTCTGATTACATTATAAAGGTCTTAAACATGGATGAAGGTCGACTTCCAAAGAAGATCATGATGATAACAGTGAGCAGAAAAAATGGATGGTATGATGAGTGGCTGGATCATGCACATTTCGATCTAAGCCTAGACCAAGAGCCTCCCAATTACTGGAAACAAAGACTCTACGAGATCTTTTCCAACACAGTTATAAACCGCAGGAATAAGTATGAAAGTGAAGCAATAGGATCCCTTTACAGATCGGTGTACAGTGCACTCAACTATAACCTTCAACATGCAAACTACTTCAGAGACGAACTAGGCGTAGAATCTATCTCAATGATGCTAAGGGCGAGGTTAGAACTTTTTCCGCTTAATCATAGGTCACACCGAGATGACCTTCCGATATTATGTATCATATTAAAAAGAGAAGACATATTTTATTTTGTGGGTAGATGTCCAGCTCTTCGTGAAACAAGGCGACAAAAAGAATCGTTCAGAATTATCAAATCAATTACTTTGGAATGTGCTCCCACAACTTCCCCACAGTCTGTTCGTTTATTGAAATACAAAAACCTTAATGCAAACAACTTCCAAAGTAAGAAGACGAAGCAAAATAAAAAACAATATAAAACATTTGAACAAAAACAACAACAGAGGTGGGTGACGGGAGAAGAACAAAATATATATACATTTTTCCCATTGTGAAACTGTTCTTCACATCCGACCATCAGCAGTTATACCGACGGAGCTCCACCATGTTCCCATTAAAATGCATTAGAGTCACTCTGTTCGATATTGAGCATGCATCAGTACAGGAAAGGAACTGCAATGGTAGTTCGATACTCATTTACCATACCCCATCATCATCACCCACCGTCCGCCCGCCACCAGGATACAATACATTTCTCAAAACCTTTCAGTACATTGCCATATGTACATGTATGGTATAAACAACAATTGTACAGTAAACACAAACATATCTACCACCTACGAGTATCTGCAGGATCCTAGAAAACAAAATAATACTTCCCTCTCTAAAGATAAGCTGGGAGTAAATATGAACTCATAAAGACAGCGCGGAAAAATAGCAATCATTACTAGAGATTTTCCATCAGAGATTAAGTGCGGCAGCCCCCAGGACTCTTATATTGAAAATATCTATGTATCTGCAAGGACGATAGTGATGGTGATGGTGAGGGTGATGGCGATGTTGATGGTGGCGTTCGACGTTCGGTTCGGAAACGACGAAGGACATATTGGCAAGGAATATCTTTTGTGTATGGTTTTGCAATATTCATTGTGGCAAATAAACAACAAAACCATACCTTTCCAAACCGCAGAACCGGAAAACCTTCATATTATGGTGCTCGCCCTATGTCTCTGGATATACTGTTCAGAACTATAAACGTCTATATTCTCATCGTCGTCGTATAGTCATAATGACATGTAAGCTTTTAAGATAGTGTGGTAAAAGGGTTTCATATATATATTTATCTCCAATTCCTGCTTTCCCGAACCACCAACCTCTTATATCCTTATGGCCTGCCAAACGTTGGTTGTTGTTCTGATTTTTAATCGATTATCCTTGCATTCTCATTTATTTCCTGCTTACAATGCAAACAAATCTGAATTTGAAAATAAAATCGAAAAGAATACGAGCTTCATAGAAATATAGAAAAACCTGCATCACCATATCGCCATCAGGATCGAGGACATCGCCTTCCTCCTTCTCATTACCACCATTCTCTCGGTCTATGGTTGTGGTAGTCGTTCGTCGCATATCCTTCCTGGGCGGCGGCAATTTATTAAATTGTTTTCTTTATTAGCCCATAATGTGCATGTGCGAGCACCGCGCTCGTTTGGCATTTTATAGTCGCTTTCGCCATTCAAGCTAACCCATATTTTTTCGCTTCATTGTGTCGTTTATAATGACAGGACTTAAGAATTGCTGCTCTGGTGCTAGTCCTGGCGCTGCTAGCGTTCGTTGGGTGGACGAAAAACGACAATAATTGAGTTGAGTTTCAAAATACTCAGTCTGAATTTCTCGCTCTCTTATAAAATTGGCAGTTTGTGTCCTGTGTCCTTTTTTACCCTGTCCCTATGTCCTTCTTACGGCTCCATACTCACTTGTATATGAAAATGAATATAGGACATCAGAATAGAATAGGTATGATGGTGTGAGCAAAATGGCAATGCAGGGATTTGTGGAAATGGCTCTATTTCGTGCTATATGTGAGTTCTACAGAAGTATGTGTGTTAGTGTTCTATATGATGGCCAATATGGTGACCGCGAAATGTCGTTAAACGGTAATATTATTGCCTGTGATGTGGTGACAGCAGCGGTGACAGTGGAAAGCAAATTCAGCACCAAATGAACCAACAATAGAGTATTCAAGGGATATTTTGAATAACCAACATAATATAAGCTTAAGCACTCCCCAAAACACACACAAAACAACAACAACAACGTGTGTGTCATTTAGGTTGGTATTTGAATTGTTGAATTTTTTTTAAAGAATTTTATAGCCAAATGTGTTTATTTATTTTGTTTTAGTGTTCACAAGCAATTTATGTCCTTTCTGTCATGAAATTTTGAAATTTTGGCATTTTGCTCAAACCTGAAACAGAGAGTAGGCTTCTTCTTGTTTATGGCACAGACTGAATACCGTTTTTTCCTAATTCTGTCTGTTCTCCTAAAATATCAGCAAAATTTTATTGGTGATACATGAGATACCATAAGAATGTTCCATTAATGGGGTTTATTTTCGGGTATCTATGTCTAACAGAAATAATATTTCTATGAGAACCTTTGTACCAGTTTTGGTTTCAATACTGTCCTTAATTTTGTTTCTCTATTGTCAATTTTTTTTGCGGAGTTTTTTGAATTTCTACAAAATACTCAGGAATCACTTTTTTATTCTATAGAAATCTATAATTGATACCGATTAGTGTAGGATACTTACCGAACAAAAAACAAAGATTAATCAAGACCAATCAATGAAAGACCTATACAAATGGTTTTTATTTCTTAATTAATAATTCACTTTAGGTAAAATTTATAGTTACAAAACTTTGCATTCTCTTTAAGACCATATCGGCTCAAGAGGCCTTCTTGATTTCCGGAAACACTGTCCCGAGGCTTTATTCTTCTTAATGTCTGGAAATTGTTTGGTATTCTTCAGCAGCAAGTTGGTTTAGGTTTTCACCCACCTGAGTGCGCCACCTGAGTCGCGGTCTTCCTCTACTGCGCCGTCCCTCGGGACTGGATTTGAAGACCTCCTGGGCTGGAGCGTTGATCTCCATTTATTCTTCATGACCTAGCCATCTAAGCCGTTGGACTTTAATTCTGTTAACCAGGCCAGTTCCGCTGTACATCCCGTACAGCTCGTCGTTATATCTTCTCCTCCATTCTCCATCTATGCACACTGGACCAAAACTCACAAGAAGAATTTTTGTTTCGAAGCTTTCAAAGGCGCTCTCATCTTTCTTTGACAGGGTCCAGGCCTCAGCGCCATAAATGAGAACCGGGATGATGAGTGTCTTATAGATGGTGATTTTAGATGCTCGAGAGAGGACTTTACTTTTCAATTGCCTTCTAAGTCCAAAGAAACAGCGATTTTCAAGAGTTATTCTTCGTTTAATTTCAGCGCTGGTGTCGTTGTATGTATTAATAGTGGTGCCTACTGCCTAGGTAGACAAAGTCCTTAAATATCTCAAAGTTATAGCTGTCCATGGTGACGTATTATATAAGATGTCCTTGTTCAGTGTACTTTTTTGATGACAGCATATACTTGGTCTTGCCCTCATTGACCACTAAACCCATCTTCTCCGCTTCCGTCGCAATGCTCAAAAACGCTCCACTGACATCACGCTTTGATCTTCCAATCATGTCAATATCATCTGCGTATCCGAGTAGTTGGATATACCTTTGGAAGATTGTTCCTCTAGGGTTGACTGTTAAGTTTTGCACAATTCTTTTCAGAACGATGTTGAAGAAGTCGCATGACAGTGCATCACCTTGCCTAAAATCTTTTTTGACATCAAATGCATCGGTGAGATCTTTTCTGAACTTGATAGAGCAGCGTGCATTCTCCATCGTCATTCTGCACAAACGGATAAGTTTGATAGGGATGCCAAAGCTAGACATTGCTGTGTAGAGCTCTTCCCTATGGATGCTGTCATACGTGGCCTTAAAATCGATAAAGAGATTTTGGGTATCGATTTGAAGCTCCTGGGTTTTTTTCAAGATCTGCCGTAGTGTGAATATTTGAAGCCACACAGATAAGGACCTATCAGGTTGTTGACGAACGCCTTCAGATGTTCACATAATACGGCAGAGAGGATCTTATAAGCAATGTTAAGAAGACTGATGCCTCTGTAGTTGGCGCAGTTTAGAGGGTCTGCTTTCTTATGTTTCGGGCACAATATGCTGAGATTCTGCTTATCGGACATGCTTGCTTCCGACCATATTTTGCAGATCAATTGGTGCATGCTTCGTACCAAGTCATAACCTGTAGCTTTAAATAGTTTGGCAGCGATGCCGCCAGCTCCAGCAGCATTGTTTAACTTCAGTTAAGATATAACTATCTTCACTTCGTCGAGGTCGGGAATGCAGAAGTGTTGATCTGCGTCGCCTAGGTTTACTCTTTCTATCTTCCTTACAGCGGAATTCGGTTCTCTAATCACCGTTATATAATTTGGAGAAGTTGTCTTTCCATATTCTCAACATAGACTGCGGTTCTACTTCGATGTTCCCCTGATCGTCTCTACAGGCTTTGGTTCGTGACTGGTACCTTTGGGAGTGTTTTTTACCTTTTGGTAAAATTTACGAACCTCATTCCTGTTGTAACGTCCCTCTACCTCCACGATCGCGCGCTTCTCATGCTCTCTTTTTTTCCGTCTAAGAAGCCGGTGTTCATCTCTCCTCTTCTGCTCGTAGAGCTCGCGAGCATCTCTTGTTCTTTTGTGCAGCGCCGTTTAGTATGCCTCTTGTTTCGCAGCGTGCGCGTGCCGGCATTCGTCGTCAAAGCAGGGGTTTAGCTGTGGTGGCCGTGTGAAACCTAGCACTTCAGAGGCGTTTTCAATGCTTAATGCAGGCAGCATAGGACTCCTTAAGAGGTTATTAGAGACCCGATCGGAAAAGGACATGGCAGTCTCTTGCGATTGTAGTCGTCTTACGTCGAATCTTCTCACAGTACTTCCTTGTTTTGGCTTTGGATATCCGTAGCCGTACCTTGGAAACAACGAGGTAGTGGTCCGAGTCAATGTTGGCCCCTCGGAATGTTCGGATATCCTGTATACTGGAGAAGTGTCGTGCGTGGATCGCAATGTGGTCAATCTGGTTGACGGTTGATTGATTATTAGATTTCCATGTATCCTTGTGGATATTGAGAACTGTGAACTGCGTACTAGCTACCAGAACGTCTCGCCCCGCAGCCAAATCGATCAGCCTGAATCCGGTGGTGATGTCTTTTCTTCCTAGCTTGGCATTAAAATCTCCTAAGACAATTTTAATGTCATAACCAAGGCACTGCTCTTATGTCTTGTCCTAGAGCTCGAAGAATATGTCTTTGGTGTCTTCATCTTTCTCCTCTGTTGGGGCATGCACGCTTATTAGGCTTATGTAGGCGAATTTAGCCTTGATGCGAATTGTCGTGATGCGCTCGCTCACACTGTTGAAACTCAAGACTTTTTTGCTGAGTCTAGTTCCAACAACAAATCCACACCCAAATAGACGCTGTCTTTGTTTTCGATAGCAGTCGCCGTAGTATTCTTCGCAGTGTTTTAGTTTGCGTTTTCCCGGTCCATTCCATCGCACTTCTTAGATTCTGGTAATATCTGCCTTCAAGCAGTTCAGGGCTTCCACTGATTGTTCAGCTTCACGTGATCTGTAAAGGGACCTTAGTTCGAAGTTCGTTGTCCTTATTTCGTTGCGTGGGTTGTCATCAGTGAATCCATCCGTATCCGTGGCTTGTTAGTACTTCGCAACTTATACATTTTTTACGTGGCCCGAAAGTCACCCCGACGGCACAACGCGCAACCTGGAGTTCTAGATCCTTAGTATAACTCCAAGGACTGGAGTCGGATAAACCGCTTCTTATAGGCCTAGGCTCCGAATATGTCAAAGAAGCCCTATAAGGTGTTCAGTAAGTAGTTCAACCTTACTGGAACTGTAGACGCCTGCGTTGATTCCATCTCGAGAATTCATCCGCTGCCGTCTGGATAAGGAAAGGTGCCTAACTGGAAACACCTCTCCCCAATCTCTCCTTTGCTGCCCCCATCAACTTTCCACTGGGGTTTGAACCTAATCTTCAGTTGAGGTACTAGGCGCCCGATGTTCACCGCGGGGAAGTGAGAAAAAAACCTGTGGACGCTTGTGTCCTCTAGAATGCACATGGCTACCATTTGAACATCCAAGAATATACTTAGGCAATCAATTTTTAACTTACTGGAATCTTTTTGTACTTCGTTACTTAAACTGTTTCAAGACTTTCTCATTATCTGAAAGTTTCTAGCTCTTATTTTTCCAAAATCAAACTTGATATTTTAATTCAAAATTTTAACCTTTTACCAAAATTTTACTTAATGTGCTTAAAAAGTCTCTCCTAGTGCATGAGTCTTATGACAAAAAATTGAATCCTTTTTGTGCAAAATTAAATGAGCTCCAGTTATTTTATTATTAACTTATTAAGGAAGTTTTAAGGAATATAAGCAAAGTTCTCCACAATATTCAGCTATTTCGGAATTTCGTGAAATAAGGACATTTGTTCTTATTTGTCTGAACTATCTATGTAGGCTGAGTGGCATCACTGTCCCTAGTATGACGTCACTACTCTCTTCTTATGCTTATGATACTAAACCTGTTTGGCGATAACAACTGAACAACTCGGGGAGTATTAACAAAGCCGTCAAGCCGTAAAGACCTCAATTAAGCTGTTCATCCTAAATACCTTTGTTTTATTTAATTAATATTCTTGTGAATTAAAATTTCTTTACATTTTTTTAAGATAAAGAACATTCTTTCTTTTATTCTTTTAAACAAAAGTAATTTGGTTCCTACATCTTTGGGGGCTCAACCTAAAAGTCAACATAAAATTCATTATAAATTAAATTTTAAATTCTATAAAATTTATTTGCTTTAAGTTTTTTTTTATATATATTTTTTTTAATGGATTTATGGACTGTGGAGCAGTTAAAAGCTGAGTTGCTAAAACGAGGGCTGGACACAAATGGTGTTAAAGCTGTCTTATTTGATCGACTTAAGGAATCGGACGCAGATTTTGCTAGCAAAAAAGGCCAGCAATCAAATAGTGGTCAGCAGAGCCTTATGAATATTCCACGTGGTGCTGATGGTGATTCTTTTCGCTTTTCTGTTAGAGATGTGGAAGGCTTAATCTCGAAATTTAGTGGTGACGATAGTTTGTCAATTAGGTCATGGTTTGCAGAGTTTGAAGATGTCGCAGTGCTGTTAAAATGGTCAGAGCTAGAAAAGTTAATTTTCGCTAGAAAACAGTTAACAGGTTCGGCGCAGTGCTTTATGAAAACGTGCACTTGTAGGTCCTTTAATGAATTTAGAACAATTTTATGTGCGGAATTTGAAAAAACTTTTTGCAAAGCGGACATTTATATGCGCCTTCAAAATCGAAAAATGGGAAAAGACGAAAGTTTTCGCGAGTATGTCTATAAAATGAAAGAAATCGGGCAGTTAGCTGACGTAGATGACATTTCGTTGATTACGTACATAATTAATGGTATCGGTGCACGTGAAGATCATAAACTTATATTATACGGTGCCAGAAATTTTTTAGAACTTTTCGAAAAATATGAACTCTTTCTGAAATTTAAAGCCAAAGTTGGAACGAGTTTTGGTGGTGGTAGAAGTGTAGGCAGTAGTAGCGGTGGTGTTAACGGTTCGGGAGCGTCATCAAAAAATAGCGGGCAAGGTTACGGTAAAATGTCACGAGGTGCTGGTTCTCTGCATTTCTTCAATTGCAGTTCTTCTGAACATCAGAGGAAAGAATGCCGTTCTCCAACTAAGTGCTTTCGATGTAGCGGGACAGGCCACATGTCGAATAACTGTCCGTCGGTGAAACCTAAAGAGGCTAATGCATTTTCCGTAATTAATTTGAAACAAATCTATGTGAACGGGATTCCTTTTAAAGCATTAATAGATTCTGGTGCTGAAATTACTTTAATTCGAAAAGATAGTTTTGTAAAGCTGGCTGATATTGATCTAGGTAAAGAGAAGGTAAATTTAGTTGGTCTAGGTTCAGGAAAGCATAGTACTCTGGGTAGTTTTGAAGCTAATATGATGATAGACAATGTTAAGCTGATGGGTATTATGCACGTAGTTCCAGACAACTTCATTCGCGTCGATGCAATAATCGGGCGTGATGTTATGGCACAAGCTAAGGTGGTCATGGTTGATGGAGAGACGACATTTTATGGTAAAGAAGACGGGAATTTCATCATGAACATCGATTTAGATGAGAAAAACGATATTGAAGTCCCAATTCAATATGAGCCTCGAGTCAAGGAGCTCATTTCGAGTTTCACGCCGAAAGCTGTAAGTCATTGTCCGATTACGATGACGATTGCGTTGAGTGATGAGACTCCTATCTATTCAACTCCACGACGTCTTCCAATCAATGAAGCTGAAGTTGTTAAGAAGCAGGTTGATGAGTGGAGTAAATCAGGAATAATTCGACCATCATGTTCACCTTTTACCAGCCGAGTCGTTGTAGTTAAAAAGAAGGGTGGTGCTTTCAGAGTATGTATCGACTACAGGGGAATCAACGAGCTGGATTTCCAATACCACTTATTGAGACCGTTTTGGATAATTTGGAAGACGACGTGATTTTTATAACGCTGGACCTAAAGAACGGGTTTTTTCATGTTCCCATGGAAGAAGGCAGCAAAAAATTCACTGCTTTTGCAACTGAAGATGGTGAATGGGAATTCAATTTTGTTCCTTTCGGTCTGAAAAATGGTCCCGCTGTTTTTGTGAGGTTTATCACAGTTGTTTTTCGCAATCTAGTAAAGCAGAAAATATTAAGAACATTCATAGATGATCTCATAATATCTGGGAAAAGTTGTGAGGAATGTTTAGAAAAGCTGGAAGCCGTTCTAAAGGTTGCTGCAGAAAATGGGTTAGTTTTTAACTGGGCCAAATATAAGTTCCTTCAGCGGAAAGTTACTTTCCTTGGACACGTTGTGCAAAATGGTACGGTAAGCCCATCTCAAGAAAAAATCTATGCCGTATCTAAATTCCCAGAGCCGACAAATCTAAAAAAGGTGCAAGAGTTTCTGGGGCTGACAGGCTTTTTTAGGCGGTTTATTAATTCCTATTCGATTTTGGCGAAACCCTTAACTGATCTAACTAAGAAAAATACCAAATTTGTTTTTGCAGCTCCCCAACGACAAGCGATGGCAACATTGAAGCAAGCTTTGACCAGTAAGGCGGTACTTACCATCTTTCGTCAAGGTGTGTACAGCGAAGTACATACAGATGCCAGTCAGAAAGGCATAGGAGCGATTCTTCTGCAACGTAGTGAAGACAACCAGCTGCATCCTGTTTTTTACTACAGCAGGAAGAACAGCTTATCGGAGCAGAAGTGGCATAGTTTTGTGCTAGAGACTTACGCCGTCTACAAGGCGCTAGAAAAATGTAGAATATACCTGTTAGGTACCAAGTTCAAAGTTTTAACTGACTGTGTTGCGTTTCGTCAAACTGTGAATAAAAAGGAACTCCCAAACGCTGTGAAAAGATGAGTTTTATACATGCAAGATTACGACTATGAAGTTGAACACCGTGCTGGATCTAGGATGGCCCATGTAGATTCGCTGAGGCGTTCACCAGCTGTTTTCGCTGTACAGCAGGAGCTTTTGGTTCGCATACAAAGAGCACAGAACGCGGACAGCTTCATACAGGCAATAAAAGAAGTGCTTAAGGAAAAGAAGTATGACGATTTTGGAATGCGAGGTGAGTTACTTTTTAAAGAAATTGATGGTCTTTCACTCTTAGTAGTTCCCCGTAATATGAAGACGGAAATCATCAGCATGAAGCACGATGAGGGACACTTTGGGCTTAAGAAAACAATGCACCTAATTTCGCAAGAGTTCTACATTTCTCAGTTGAAGGAAAAAGTTCAAAGATGCATCAATAATTGTGTCAAGTGTATACTGGCAAATAGGAAAGCGGGCAAGCAGGAAGGCTTTCTTAATCAGCTGGACAAAGGGGACAAACCATTCGATACGTTTCATCTCGACCACATCGGACCGATGGACCTAACAACAAAGCAGTATAAATATATCCTGACCATAACTGATGGATTTTCGAAATTTATGTGGATTTTCCCGACAAAGACGGCATCAGCAGAGGAAACTTTGCGGAAAATTAGAGAGCTGCAGCAACATTTTGGAAACCCAAAGCGCTTCATAACCGATAAAGGGAGCGCGTTTTGTTCCAAAAGTTTTCAAGATTTTTGCATTGATGAAAATATAGAACATATTGCTGTGACCACAGGCGTGCCGAGGGGAAATGGGCAAGCTGAACGCTCGAACCGCGTAGTGATTGAAGTTCTCAGGAGGTTATCAGCTGATTCACCAGAGAAATGGTACAAGTTTGTGTCGCGAGTACAAATTGCCATCAACAGTTCGCTGCAACGGTCGATTCAACGCACACCATTCGAAGTGCTGTTCGGTGTTCCAATGAGGAAGAAGGCTGATGTTGAAGTCTTAGAGATGGTGAGGCTGCAGTTACTTAAGCAGCATGATGATGACAGAGAAGAAATGCGCTTTGAAGTTCGACAGCAAATTGAGAAGGTACAAGCCGAGAATAGAAAAACATTTAATCGCAAAAGAAAGGAAGCGGTTGAATATAATATAGGGGATATTGTAGCTATTAAAAGAACACAATTTGGGGCGGGTAACAAACTCTTTTCTGATTTTCTAGGTCCATATTCAGTGGTCTCTAAAGGCAGAGGTGGACGTTATACAGTAAAGAAAGTCGCAGATCATGAAGGCCCCAACAACACTACCACCAGTTGCGACTACATGAAACCTTGGCGAATTGACAGCAGACCCGATGTTGAGAGTGACCATTCATCCGAGGCGGATGAAATGCAGGATGGCCGGATGTAGGCTGAGTGGCATCACTGTCCCTAGTATGACGTCACTACTCTCTTCTTATGCTTATGATACTAAACCTGTTTGGCGATAACAACTGAACAACTCGGGGAGTATTAACAAAGCCGTCAAGCCGTAAAGACCTCAATTAAGCTGTTCATCCTAAATACCTTTGTTTTATTTAATTAATATTCTTGTGAATTAAAATTTCTTTACATTTTTTTAAGATAAAGAACATTCTTTCTTTTATTCTTTTAAACAAAAGTAATTTGGTTCCTACATCTATGCGTAAAAAAGTATGAACACTCTGTTTGCCTGCTTTCCAATTTTATCCATTCTAAATACTCTTTAAAGAATTTTATTTGCCAAAGTCTTTTTTTTTGAGAAATTTAAGGTTGATGATATTTTTAAATATTTTATTTACATCAGGAAATCAACAAGCACTTTAAATTCAAAAAAAATTTAGTTACTAAACCATCAGACCGAATTATCCTTTGCTTATGTCTTCTTCCAATTTTTGTTTGATTTTTATTAATTGTGTAAAAATAAACATAAATGGTTTCAATCACACACAAAAAAAATAAATAAAAATAAACTTTTAAGTTGAGTACTTGGAAATTAAGAAAATTTAAAAATACTTTTTAAAATTGTTTTTAAGAACATAAAAGGATAATTTCTTAAAAAGAAAAGTTTCATTAAAATTTTAAACCCACAGTAAACGGATTTTTGTTCTTTTCTATGATTTTTTTAAGATCTATTTTTCAAACGAAAAGTATATTCTTCTAATTTTTAATTTTTCTTCTAAAAGAACATAAAATTCTTAATTTAATTGCCTTTTATGTTAAAGAAAAACACCTCACCTCCCTCACCTTAAAATTTTCTAATGATGACAAAGTATAAAATTAGCAAAGATTTTTGAGTTTGAAGATTTTTAACTTTTAAATTAGGCTAACATATAAATTATGCCATCCATTTACAACTTCAATCAAAAAATAGAAAAAAAAAAGACAAGCAGCATCTTTCAATTATGAATTTAAAATAAAATTAAATTTCTGTTCTTTTCTTTTCTTTATTTTTTTCTGTGTAAATTGGTTTTCCATTATTTTTGTTGGTCCTATTTTTTAGCTCTTTAAATTAACGTGAATTCTATGAAAAGGCATCATCATAAAGGTTCCCCTTGCCTGATTTTTCTTCCTTTTTTTCTTCTTGTTCTTGTTTGATGTAAGACGAATTAAAAATTGCCTCTCACAAAGGGAACAATGCCTGAATTAAAATGTTACCGTTGAAGGGACACACCAATCTATTCAGTCCTTCCTTACATTATGCCAAAATGATGTAAAAAAAACAAGCTTCATGCCTCATAATTTATGATTCCCCTTGGATGCCCCCTCTTCCACTTTGCAAGGATTCAAAATGAATGAATTAAAACAAGAAGGAGAAAGCTCCACAAAAAGAAAGCAGCTATATGTAAATGGAGGCAAAGTGCAGAAAGGAGGGTCGCTTTTTGGTCCTTGATGGGCTTTTATCTATACCACTCTGGTTGGTGGCTATTATTAAATCATATCCTTATATTCAAAGAAAAAAAAAAAACTTTGAGAAGGTGACTCTAGGTTGTTTTTCTTCTTCCATCATAGAATGCAAATGAACGTGTTCATTTTAAGGACCTCCAGTCATAGAATCCGCACGTACAAGCGTTCTAATGGCTAATTAATCTTGTTGTTCACCCAGCAGAACGGTCCTCAATTTTAAACAAACAAGAGAATGAAATTACTCGCTAGTTATCCTTTTAAAAAATTTATAAAAAGGAAACATAGTTTTTCATTCAAAATATTATTACAGCCATAATGTGAATATAGCGTTAGTAAACATGGCGGAACTCTAAGAACTGCAGGACCTGCCATCAGGAACGCGGAACGAGCAACGCTGAACGATTCAACTCTAGATTTTTATTCCATTTACCAACCATTTGTAGCGCTGCTGCTGAGGTTCCTTGTCGTAAATAATCCTCTTATAGCTTGGAAGAGATGCTCAAGCTCATGCTCACGTTTTCAAAATTTATTTCGTTTTTCTCTTCAAAAATAAATAAAAATTATACAAAAGTGTATAAGGTGCAACGTGCAACATCGTTGCACTTCTCTTTTTTATACAAGATTTGCCGCTGACGCCACCTGCCGTTCCCGCTTAAGGAGCATAGTCCACGTAGGTCTCTCTCTAAGTATTGCACCCCAAACCCTCCATTTTTTGAATAGTGGGGGTTAAAAGTTTGAATAAAATTACAATATTATAATGAATGCCTCGAGTTAGAGCCTCAAGAGTGGAGAAATCCTCCCCAAGTAAAACTAGAGGATTTTACTTATCTTTACCCATTTGAATGGAATGGAAGCGGCAAATACTACGACTTTAGATATAAACTTATAACCATAACGAACTAAGGAATATATAATTTCTATTTACAAAAAACAAAAAAAAATAGGGAGAAAAATCAAGGATGTTTCGTTAACATTTTACGGTAGTAATTTTCAAAATAACATTTAAGCTTTTGCTATTAATCTAAATATAGAGGTAAAGGATGTTTCTTTTATTTTATGTTGGGAAATATTTCTTAGGAGCTCTGAAATAAAGTGCAGTCAACATAAAGTTTGAAAAAAGAAAGAGAAATGTGGGAAACTAACGAGAAAGAAAAAGAGAAAGTAAAAATTGTGGAATGTAGACAAATTACAGGATTTACATTAATTTAATTTACTTTTGTTTAAAATGAAACGCAATTATTCAGTTTAATTTGGTATCGATGATATTTGCAATTAAATTTAAGAAAAAGTGTTTTCATTGAATTTTTTAAATACTATTTTTTAAAACAAGGCGGTGGTGCAAAATCGTATCGTCACCTCCTAGTAGTGCCCGCTGAATAGACAAAAGGTTGAATAATGACGAACGTTGGACCCAGAGCTGTGTCACTTGAGTTACTTTCTCAGAAGTAGGAGCAAAAGACCATGATATCGCTCTGAAGAACCAGCTCTAGGGAAATTGAAGACTGTGATTTCTACTATGGGAAATGTTTACTCGATGGGAGGAAGCGCTTGTTTGGATGTGGTTTTGTTGTCAGCGGGAAACTAAGGCAAAAAGTTTTAAGCTTTCGGGAAGTAAGCGAAAAGTGACGACAATCAGCGTGCATGCCCCGACGGAAGAAAAGGATGACAATACCAAAGAAGAATTCTACGAGCTCTTCGCCAAAACATATGAGCAGCAACCCAAAAATTACGTTAAAATTCTCCTGGAAGATTTTAGCGCCAAAATTGATAAAGAAGGCATCTTTGGTAGGTCAATCGGAAGACATAGCCATGACATCACGTCTGGAAACGGACTCAAACTTATAGATTTTCTAGCCGAGAAAAACATGGTGTTGAGTAGCACCAGATTTCTTCGCCCAGATATATACAAAGGTACTTGGCGGCCCCCGATGATCGAACATGCAACCAAATCGATCATGTTGCTATTGACGGAAGACACTCCTCTACCATATTTGGCGTTCGTACGTACAGATCAGCCAACATATATCCCGACCACTGCCTAGTTGGTGCTAAGCTGCACGTACGAATATCCATGTAAGCTCTTAGGCAAACAACAACCTCGAGGAGAAGATTCAACGTTAGAAGACTGCAGCCGTAGGATACCGCCAATGCCTTCGCTGACCGAGTATCTCTAAAGCTTGCGAGAAACCTTCAACGGACGAGATGTGCCGAGAGACCCACTGGCAGCTTTTCTAACAATCCGTCAGGAATGCTGCAGAAGAAGTGCTAGGTTTCTCACATCTGCCACCAAGGAACCCCTGGTTTGATTCTGACTCTAAGGCAAACAAAGCCAAAACGTATGCATACAGATTGTAGCAGCAAAGGAGGACACAGATCTTCCCGCTAGCTCTACTTCGTCGACAAGAGAAGGGATGATAATGAGAGCCGCTTGATCAGAAGAAAGAAAAAAGCCCATGAGCAGCGTAAAGTCGAGGTGATAAAGGGATGTTTTAACAGGAAACAAGTTCGGAGCTTTTATAGAAGAGTCAAAAAGAAAACAACGGGATTAACTAGCCGCCCTGGAGCCTGCAAAGATAAGGAGGGAAATACCGTAGTCGAGACGCAGTCAATGCTAAAAATCTGGAGAGATCATTTTAACCAGCTGCCAGCGAGCAGCCACGTCAAATTTATTTGGTTGACGATCCAGAGTTCCACCCACCCGACCAGAGTGAGATCAAACTAGCCATCAATAGGCTGAAGTCAAACAAAGTGGCCGGTGATGACGGTCTGCAGGCGGAGCTTTTTAAGTACGCTGGAGCAGATCTGGTAAAGAGCAGATTTGAAAATTTGTTTGGAACAAAGAATGTCCGACCTAAGCACCATCTGCCAGATCCATAAAAAAGACTACTACGGAGGCATTAGCCTTTTAAACATCGTGTACAAGATCTTGTTCAGTGTATTGTGTGAACGAATGAAGCCATTTATTGACGAGCTAATTGGTGCTTACCAGAGTGCCTTTGGACCTGAAAAATCTACCACCGACCAAATTTTCGCTCTACGCCAAATCCTGGAAAAGACCCAAGAACATACCATCGAAATACACCATCTTTTCTTCGATTTTAAAGCAGCTTATGACAGTGTAGATAAGAACGAACTATATCGTGCCATGTTGAGTTTTGGTATCCCTACCAAACTGATACGACTTATCAGGATGACGCTGGAAAATGCTCGTTGCTGCGTCAAAATTGAAAGAGACTCAACCAGAACCTTCGAAACCACCAGAGGACTTCGACAAGGCGATGCGCTGTCATGTAGTTGCTTCAATATTGTTCTTGAAAGAGTGGTACGCAACACCAACGCCAATACAAGTGGTACCATCTTTCAAAAATTAATATAATATCTTGGATATGCAGATAACATCGACATTATAGGAAGAACCAAACGAGCAGTGACGGATGCTTTCTCTAATGTCGAGTCTGAGGCGAAGAAAATGGGTCCTGACATTAACGAGGACAAAACGAAGTATTTACTGTCTCAAATAGAGTCGATTCATACTGTAGACTTGGTCGAAATGTGACAATTGACAGGAACAACTTCGAGGTGGTTTACGAATTTGTTTATCAGGGCACTGCTGCACATTTTAAAAATGACATCAGCACAGAGATCAAACGCAGAATTACACTTGCTAATCGCTGTTTCTTTGGCCTAAGTAAGCAGAGGAATAAGGCCCTATCGCGTAGTACTAAAGAGACACTGTAGAAAACTTTAATCATCCCAGTTTACTGTATGGTGTAGAAGCATGGACCCCCTCCCAGGCGGATGAAGGATCTCTTGGTATCTTCGAGAGGAAGGTTCTGCGTACGATCTATGGTTTGGTTTGATTCTACAGGCATGGTAACATCTGGCGGAGAAGATTTAATCAGGAGTTATACGAGCTATACAGCGACTTGCCACTGGTCAAAAAACTGCGTGTACAATGCTTAAGATGGCTAGGGCATGTCGAGCTAATGAACATCAAACTTCCAGTCCGTAAATTGTTCAACGTCAAGCCTGAGGAAACAAAAAGCAGAGGTAGGCCTCATCTCCGGTGGATTGATCAAGTTGAGGCCGACGCACGTCAACTTGGTATTCGAAACTGGAGGCAGCAAGTAAGAGATCGAGTAAGCTGTCGAAAATTATTACTTGAGGCTCAGGAGCACAATGAGCTGTAGCGCCAACGTAAGTAAAGTAAGTAAAACAAGGAATTACTTTTGCGCTATTCTCGAGATAATTGGGACGAAATCTAATTTTTAACAGTTTTCAGCTTTGACGAATCTTTCCTTCGTTGCATACATATTTATTTTTTGGGTAGTTCAATACAAGTAGTCCTCATTGGATGAGTTTATTTCTGAGAAACACAAAATAAATGTTAGTGTGCCTCAGGGCTCTGTTCTGTCTCCGGCACTTTTTCTTAAACTTCTTTTTCACTGACCTGTTAAGCTGAAGATAATATCCTTCGATTTTCATGTTTGTTTTAAGAGTCATAATACTTCGGATTCTACAGATGTGGATCTTCGACTGGAATATATAATAAGCTCATTAAATTCCGACTTAGACAGAATTATTAAAAGGCGATTTAAATTTAATGAGTCAAAAACTTAATACTTCTAGCTGCCGTTAAAACATAATTTACCACCTTTGTCACTATCCATGAGTGCCACTTGAATAAAGGAGACAGCATACCTCGAAATTATCGGTTTTTCAATCTCCAAATAACTCTTGTAGAAGGATCACATAGGTGTATGGGTTTTCTAAGGTGATGGAAGAAGTTTTGATTCCTCTCTAAAATCGCTATTATCTATAAGATTTATATACAGTGTTGTTCGAAAAATTTTGGCCAAACATTCTATTACCCTTTTCAAAATCAGTTCTAGGAATTTAGTAACGCTGCAGTTTTTTTTGCAGTAAGTAGCAACATGTTATTCAATCACTGTATAAATTTGATGTTATTATCAATAAAGCCTGCATTTGGCTCGCGATAGTAGTTCAATACCAACCGAAGTAATCTTGTTGGAAAAAATCAGTTCGGAACATAAGGCCAATATTTTGTGTCTGTCACGTCATAATGTGACAACACGTTTTTCAAAGAGATTGAATAGTGCTCAACAAACTGTGTCATAAAATTTGAAAAAATACAGTGAAACCGGAATTATTAGCAGGAAAAAAGGCTCAGGAAAGCCAAAAAAGACGACCCCAGTGGAAGATTGTTTATTGGTGTTGTCATCAGTAGTCAGCATTGGTTCAGGGGCCCTACTATGTAACTCAGTTCTACTTTTGATTCTATTTGAAACCCATTTCCGATTCTACTCTCAAATCGTACTACGTATGAAAGTAGAATCAGACGCTGGTTATACGAACTTGTATTCAAAAAAATTTTTACTTTCGAACGAGTATAGAGCTGTTTGACAGTTTTAAAAACAAAAAAAAATAAAAAAAAAAAAATTTTTGGACAAGAATAATTATTACAAAAATGGGCACCGGTAGAATTTAGTTCAATTTGCAAGGAAATGAAGATTGGTACGAGCAAATAATAGAAGAATAAGAGATAACTCCAAAATAATGGAGCTGAGTGAGAAAAGATGATTTTTTAGCTATTATCTTTTTGGCAACACTTTCTTAAGAAGCTGACGCAGGTTTCGTGTTTTGTTTCATTGTCAAACATCTTCAGTTTGGTCTATAATTTAACCATGAAAAGTCTTACAAACGAAAAACGCTAATAATTGAATTTTATTACCAAAATGCGTGCTCTGTTAAGAAAGTTCATTGCGCTCTTCTTCCATTTTATGGTCAGTTTAATTGATCCAATAAAGCGGCTATTGGGGCTATTGTGACTAAATTTCGCTACAAATTTACATTTTTGGAAATTAAACAACCCACACGCTTACGTAGAGTGCGAGTAAAATTTTACGGAAGTGTTTAGGTGTGATGCCTTTTAAAATACAGCTGGTGCAAGAATTGAAGCCGATCGACCTACTGCAACGTAAATTTTTTTGTGAAGTTGGCCGAAGATCCACTTTTTTGTCAAAAATGTTTGGCTCAATAAGTACGTACTCGTAAATAGGCATAAGTGTCGGTTTTGGAGTAAATATCAGCCGTAGCATTGCAAGAGCTACCAATGCATCCAGAAAAAGTCACAGTCTGGTGCGGTTTATGGGCTGATGGCATTATTGGATGGTACTTTAAAATGATGCGAATCATAACGTAACTGTGAATGGTGAGCGCTCTTTAATAATTAAAAATGCGGCAGGTACCTAAAAACTCATTTTTCGGTGTTATCATTTTTTGCTATCGTGACCATTTTAGAAAAATTTTAAAATTCTTATTGTATCATAAAATGATTTGAACCGCATAATAAAACAAAACCTCATTAAAAACTGTGTTGATATTTTAACACATTTCACAAAATTTAACAAAAAAAAGTTTTACCAACATTTTTCGAACGGTACTGTATGTTTAAAGTACCACCCGCAACATGATGGTTTGTGCGTTGGACTGTCATACAAGGGTTCTTGGGTTCAATCCCTACCTGGGCCACCTAACTTTTTTACAGTTACTGCCTCTTGCGTATGTCCTCCATCTCTGACAACATTACACGCTTACAGGAATGGTTGAGAGCTGTCCCTGGTTCTTCATGGACTGTTGCGCCACCTAATTTATTATTTATTTACTGTATGATTAAAACTTGAGTATAGTTCTTATCTCTGAGCTGGTGCTCCTGCATTGTAATTGAATCATTGAAACTTATAGGTGAAGCTATCATCTTTGAATCATTTAAGTCGCTTAAACACCGTCCTTAAGTTTCTTGATGACCATCTTTTACTCATATTTCAACAGACTTAGAGGAATATTCAATTGCATTACACTCTTCAAAAAATTAATACTCACACATCTTGATATGCTCATCAGTATACCTTCGGCCTTCAGTCATATTGAAATGATGCGCAGTAAGACTAAAAAGTGTAAAGAAGGTAACTTTACGACAGGGTTTAAGTGACGTATTTTTATTGAATAATACTATTTGTCAACTATAGTTTTAAAAACTCTTAAAGCACCACCGGCTAGAGTAGACATGAGCGTTGTTCTTATTTTTTGCAGAATATAGTCTTTGTAAATTTTTGCCAGACCAGAAGGTTTTAGAAAATCCAAATATCTTGCTTTAGTTTTAGAAAAATGGCGTTAACAATTAATCTGCTACTCGGTGATATAAAGTTCCGAAGTTCGCATTAGAATACCCTTTAGATGTCAGCACAATCAATATCTCAATGCTTGGAGAGTGATCTTGCATACCTTAACAATTCATTCCAACTATCTTCTAATAAACCTCTTCGTAGCTATATCTTCAACGTAAGCCTGGTCAACTACATTCCATGGATTGTTTTTAAAAAGGAGCTTCCGATAAAGTTCTTCTAGGCTTAGGCTGAAAGCTAAGTGACCTACTTAATACCCTTCACAATCTTAAAAGCTTGTTTTTGTCTCAGTAAATATATGCCTAAAGTCAGATTGCGTTCTTCACACAGTTTTCTAAAACAACCCTTTAAATAAGCTCCGACAAATACCACCCAAGGCCATTTTATCCATTTCAAGTTTAAAGAAGTGCTAGTTCATGAATTCATTCATCTAGCATCGAATATTCAATTAGGTCCTTAAAACTAACTTAAAATTTTAAAACATCATCAATATTATGGTTAACTTGTCGCAAAAAAATAAGGCTCTTGATACTTTCTAACAAAAAGTCTTATTTCCAGTTGAATCTTCTTGAGACAAATAAATAAACGAAACAACAGAAAAACAAATTCGCTCCACATTCCACGTGTCGCTCTAAATCCTTCCGTTTAAAAACGAGTGAAAAACTTTCACCTGCCAGAAATGACAAACAAAATGCCACAATCCTTTTATTTTAGTTTGTTTTTCCATTGAGAATGAAAAAAAAAAGAAAATTACAAACCTTGTTACAAAGAAAATACAAAAAAAAATAAAAGAAAAACTTAAACTTTCAACTTCTAGTGCTGCAGATGAAATAACAATGAGCAACCGAGTGGTGTAGTTCCCGGTTGTTCTTTAGTTCTTTTCGATACCTATGGGCTATAGGTTGAGATACCATTTCCATAGAATTTGTTACCGACACCAGGTTGCCTGACTGCCGGTCGGTATGGAAGAAGCAGCAACAGCAGTAGCAGCAGGAAAAAAAGGCCAAACACAAACTTTTTCTTAAATGGGAAAACTTTGAGTGATCCTACAGATGGCTTACTCGATACTTGCTAATGCCCTGCCCAGCCCAAGTCCTTCGTCCCTTTTTTTAACCCCTCCCTATCATATTGGGATTCTCAACGCCTACAAAACTATAAAACGATACGAAACGAAACGAAAGGAAACGAAAAATTCAAACACAAACCCATATGGAAGCTAAAGAGGATTTTTGCCAAAGTATCACAGCTCGCACGGAAACTTTTGTTTACTTTTAAGTTTTTCTTCGATTGTGAGGATAAGACCATCAAACGCAACACGAACCCTTAAGGGTAAATCAGCTTCAGCTATAGCTACACAACTTACAACTTACAACAAGGCAACACAAGACAAAGTTTTTTGGAAACAAAACAAAAAATTGAAAGAAAAAAAAAACAAGTTCAAAAAAGTGGTCACGAAACTATGGAATGAGGTGTCTTGGTTCGTCCTTTCAAAAAGGACTCTTCCCACGAGGCGGTCGACTGGTTGGTTGGTTGGTTGGTGTAGAGCTATCGTTTTCTGATTTTGCCATTTCGACTCAATCTCCATTTGGTATGATATACCAACTTTTTATAGATATACACAAGTTTAGGTGGCTTGACTGAGGGTTATAAATGTTGGCCAAGTTTGGGAATTCCGCCTCAAAAGTCCCCAAAATGGCTTGACACAGGGTGAAGAAAAAAAAACAACAAGAAACACACTTTGAAGAGTTAGGTTACTGTTTTTTTGGAAGCTTGATTCTGTTTAACGTCACATCTATGCGAATATTGCCATGCGAAAAAGATATATGTATATTTAAGAAGTTTTTTCAGGGAAGGGGGGAGGCGGTTTTGTTGAAGGCCAGAAAAGTTTTTTAATTATACGTCTTTATCGGGAATTTTTAATCAAAATAATCGGTAGTTGTAATGTGGAAATAGATTTTGGCGAGAGTTTCACATCAGGGGATGATGAAGATGAGAAGCTGCTTCTGGCGTAGGTTTTTTTGTTGTTTTTGTTTGGTAAGAGAGTTACTTAGTTGTTGAAGGTCAAATTCTTCTGTTTGTTTTTTTTTTTTCACTGGGTGAGCTTTATTGGTAGGTGTTGATTTAAACCTTTAATTTAACGGTTCACAAGCTACAAAGCCCACACTTTTTTCTGTTCTTGATTGAGAATGTATTTAGTTAGAATATATTGAGTAAGTTTTATTGGCGAACTTTTTAAGTAAAAATTAGAGGTTTTTTTTTCATGGAAGTAATTTTGTTCTTTTGTAATAAAATCTGATTTTACGGAAGATGCCTTTTTCCTTCAGTGGAGTAGGGTTAGAACAACAAAGTCCAATGCGTCAACACTGTTAACCTGATGGTGGCCAGAAGTCTCCTTGGCAACGCAAGCAACGGAATGCAAAAGATGCGGAAATTGTCAGTAACGTTCGAAAACTTGTGCGTTTTTATAGTTTTATCCGTCCGACATTTGTAGATCTGAGTAGGGTGTTCAATTATGCTATTGGCTGAGAGTCTAAAATTTTTTTTTTATAATAAGCGCACACTCAAGGAGGTTTAACTACCCTTCTTATGTAAAGACACAGGTTGAAGGGAGATGTCGGTGAACATTGGTTTTGAATTCCTGAATATTGCAATGGCTGAGAAAAACAGAGTATGGTAAGACATTCCACATTCGCGTAGTACGGCTAAAGAACGAATCTCTGTCCTTGTCAGTATGACCAAAGTTCGAGGCTAGAGGGTATACTGATGAGCATTCCTAGAAGCGTGAATATTACGGTTGAACTGTTTAAGGGGAGGAATACAACTGCCTATTTAATTTGAGCATAAACCGTTGAAATAACGGTAAAAAGTGTGAGAGAAGAAAGTTTACGACAATGTTCAAGCGACACCAATGAATCGCTTCAAAACATGGTTTATTTTGTTAATGGAGAAGCTTTTCAAAAAGCAATCTCATGATACTCCTTGTATAAGGAACCGAGATACTTTCAAGTAATTTAAGATTCCTTGAATCTGTCAATTTATCAATTAATTTGTAATTTGAGGAGACGTGAATATAACCTTTAAAGCAAGAAAAAACCCTTCTATCCTTACCTTTGAATAACTGAAGCTAAACAATGCGATGATACTAATCCAATACTTTAAAGGTTCCATAAGCTTCTTTTGTATTTCTGCATCCGTTCTACTACAAATTTTAACTAGACTTAGGTAAGGTTAGGTTTAAGTGGCTGTTCAGTTTAATGGCCCATTTTGATACCCTATTAATCTTGATGCTTTCTTCTAAGCTCAATAAACCGATTTTAAGTCCCTTACGAAACGTGAGAGGCTGATTATGCTAATATGATTTAGATCGTTTAGAAGAATTCTCTTAGGTAATTCTTGCGTTTTTTGAGCTAGAGCAGAGCATGTACAGAGAAGGTGAAGAACTTTTTCCTTATCTTCCTCATCCATACAGCTTCTGCAAAAGTCATTTGAGAACACGCTAAGGCACGTAGAGTGCTTTCCTATTAGACAATGTTGGTCATGAAACCGATTAGCGAGCTTATATCCGATCTGCTTAGAGATAGCAACCACCTTGAACGCTTAAAATCTAGAGTAGGCCTGATGTTTTTTGTTATGTTATCCTTACTTTATTTTAGTTGGTGCTACAGTGCATTGTGCTCCTGTGCCTCAAGTAATAACTTTTGCCCGCTTACTCGATCTCTAGCTTGCAGTGCCCAGATAATCAAATTCGTTTACCACCTCGGAGTTGTACCTGTCAATCGTCACATTTTGACCAAGTCTACGGTGCGAATCGACTCTATTTGACGACAGTAAATACTTCGTTTTGTCCTCGTTATTGTCAAGACCCATTTTCTTTGCCTCAAACTCGACATTAGAGAAAGCACCCGTCACTGCTTGTTTGGTTCTTCCCATAATGTCGATGTCATCTGCATATCCAAGATATTGTGTGGATTTTCGAAAGGTGGTGCCACTTGGAATGGTGTTGGTGTTGCACACCACTCTTCCAAGAACAATGTTGAAGCAAATACATGACAGCGCATCGCATTGTCGAAGTTTTTTGGTGGTTTCGTTGGTTCTGGTCGAGTCTTTTCCAATTTTGACGCATCAACGAGCATTTTCCAGCGTCATCCTGATAAGTCGTATCAGTTTGGTAGGGATACCAAAACTCAACATGGCACGGTATAGTTCGTTCCTGTCTACACTCTCATAAGCTGCTTTAAAATCGATGAAAAAATGGTTTGTTTCGATGTTATGTTATTGGGTCTTTTCCAGGATTTGGCGTAGATTAAAAATTTGGTCGATTGTAGATTTTCCAGGCCTGAAGTTAAGGGCCAATAAGCTCTTCAGTAAATGGCTTCAAGCGGTCACATAATACTCTGGACAAGATCTTGTACGCGATTTTTAAAAGGCTAATGCGTCTGTTGGTGGTGAAGCGAAGGCGGTCACCTTTTGTATGGATAGGGCAGATGGTGCTTAAGTTCCACTCGTTGGACATGCTTTCTTCCAAAGAAATTTTAGTAACTAGCTGGTGCGCATGATCCTTACCAGATCTGATCCAGCGTACTTAAAAAGCTCCGCATACAGCTCCAGCTGCTTTGTTCGACTACAGCCTGATGATGGCTAGTTTGATCTCACTCTAGTTGGGTGGGTGGAACTGTAGATCATCTACCAAATAGATTTGACGTGGCTGCACGCTGGCAGATGGTTGAAATGATCTCTTCAGATTTGTAGCATAGACTGAGTCTCGACTACGGTATTCCCCTCCTTTGCAGGCTTCTTTTTGACTCTTCTATAAAAGCTCTGCACCTGTTTCCTGTTAAAAACATCCCTGGATCTCCTCGACTTCACGCTGCTCATTTTTGTTTCTTTCTTCTGAGCAAGCGGTTCTCATACGTTCAAAAACCATGCCAGTACCTCTTATAATTTTGAAAAATATTCAAAATTATTTGTTTTGTAAACTTTAACGAGGTGAGTTTCAAAATTTCAAGTATTGAAATAACTTGTTCGTTTGACCAAAGCAAGTTTATATTGGATCTATTGACTTTTATTCAACCAAATGAGCCTTAAGTTAATTGCGGACTTAAATGTGTGCCGAAATAAGCCGAAAATGTGAACAAAAATTGGATAACATCCATAAAGTGAAGTCGCTAAGGTCTTATGCTAAAAATTTCATGTTGTTATGTTAAAAATTTGATAATTGAAAAAAACATGTTTTTTTAAATATTTCCTTAGATTTTTCAATAGAATTATTCTATTGTTAATTTAAACCTTTTTTGTACTTACTCTAAGACCATACAAAAGGCTTTCCATTAATAGGTTTCCTTTGTGTTTTAAAAAGAGGAAGTATTTGCTAAAAGCAATCCAATAATGTTTCATTCATCTTAAAAAAGAAAAGTATCCCATTAAAAAACAGGGAGAAATATTTCCTTTAAATATGTACCAGCCTCAACTACGGTTTTGAAGCCACACCATATTCAACTCAAACATTTTCGACTTAATCTTTGGTGGCTTGAAACGAAAGTAGATCATTATCTTGAAATTTATCTTTCACTTCACCTCAAAAGAAAACTTGTAAATGTTAAATTCAAATATCTCGGAGGCTAGCTCTGATCAAATATTCTTGTACTGCAAATTTTGTTTTAAAAAAAGTAATTTCAAAACTGTCACCATTTTTGTAGTGAATATTTACAATTTTTAATTTAAAAGCATTTATCGTTCCATTTTTAGAAATGGAATAGTTTTTACGTATCAAGTGTCAAAAGATGACAATTTTAAAAGTGACAGCTTTCCAAATAGCGGGCTATTCAAAATTAAACTTCTTTTTAACAAAACTCTTTGTATGAGGCTTTAGCCTCTATTCGTCTTAATTTTAATTCTTTCTCTAAAAAAAAAAAAATGTACCTTATTTTTTTTTTTTTTTTCAAAACAAAATTCATAGACCGAATTCTCTTCACATCTATAAAACTTCCCAGATTCCCATTCAGACTAAAATTCATATCCTTAAATATCTATGAGCGTTTATAGTTCTATAGTACAGTCTTAAGAAATGTATCTCTTAATTATATCCTTTTCATGACTCGAATACAAGTAGTGCAAGGATCCATCGCGTGTGTTCAAACAATAGAGGGCATAAAAAGGATTATGCTTTCAAAACACTATAACTTCCTCGTGATAAATAAACATTCTTTTCTATACGACTATACGAGTATAGGATGAGTTTGAGTTTGGGTTACTTCGTGTTTCATGTTACGTTAACGTTTACGTCGACGTTCGACTGCTTCCGTGCCGTCTGGAGGTCTTCCTATATCCTTTCGACGACTCGAACATGAATAGAGGTTCAATCTCCTTTCATCTTTCGTTCCTTTTTTTTGTACCTTTTGTTTTTCTTTTTTTTGTACCTTTTCTTTCATTTCCAAAGATTTATTTGAAGGAGAAAAACTCCTATTTTGGAAATGTTACATATTTCCTCTGTAGGTATATCTCGCATAATCTTCACTATCACTTGATGTAAACCTATACCTTTTTGAAAGGCTCGTAAGTATCGTAGGAAAAAGGTATAAGTGGAAGGGTTTTTCACCTCGTACAACCATAAATACAACATTAAAAAAATGGAAAACCCAACGTCTCATACTACCCCCCCACATTCTGCTGAGCCGTCGATGTACCGCCACTCTTCCTTTATATAAAAATCACATTCACGTACACTTTCACATCAAACCAAACAAAAAGATTTTGATCCTTTTTAAAGCTTTAGATTGCTCACGACAGCCTGAAGCGGTTGAAAAATTTATCGTGCTTGCGATTCAATTACATAATTAAATCCGTTTAAGGATGAATTTTTCTTCTTCTTCATGTTGTGTTTTTTCTTTCTCTTTTCTTTTCGTCCTTTTTTTACTTTTTTGAATGTTGTTGCTTCTTTTGAGCTTAAAACCCTGAATAAGAAGAAAAAAGAAGAAGCAAGGAAAACTTTCTCAAACGTTTCATTTCGGTTACTGATGATTAAATAGAAATATTGCTCCATTCAGGATGAAACACTATACACCAAGTGCTGTTGCGACAGATAAACTTTTTCCCAACCAACCGCCCCCCACCCACGCCCACTTTCATCACCATCATCATCATCATCCTTAGACTATACTAACACAAACTGTAATATAGTATAAGAGTTAACCATGTAAATATACCAACTATAAGTACATATACATCGTAAAGGAATGTTGGAGGCGCTATAGGAGTAAGGTAGGGAAAAGGTCCTTATATAGGAGCGACGGGCGGCGTGGCGCATAAAAGTTCTGCAAGCAAGTTGTATAGTTTCTTTACTTCAACGAACTTCAAGGTATTTAATACATGAAAGGACTCTGACAAGTTTTCCTGCCATTTTCACTTACTAACGAAGTGATGCATGGCAATGAATTAAGTGTGGTGCGTATAAATTTTGTCACTCGATAATGTTGTCCTTTTGAAAGGATCTGTACCTAGTTCTACAATTCTACACACCCATACAGTCAGCGACACGACTACTGCTGTTGTCATATAAGTAGGAAAGTTCAATAACCAAAGAATATACAGACTACAGACTGGTGGTTTGTCTAAATAACGTATACTTTTTATACAAGACTGACAGTCGCATTATTATTATGCATATAAAAATGTTAAGACGAAGACGAGGACAAATATGTTAGGTCCAAATAAAGTTGATCATTTGGAATCAAAAGGGGCATTTTATCATCGTCAAATTAATATTTGTCCTTTTCTTTATTACTTGGTGATGATTTGGTTGAATTTATAAGGAGGTCCTTCTATAAGATTTTAGTGAATTTTTGAAAAGCTATGGTGAATTCAAAAATTCGTATAAATCAAAAAATAAGTTTTAGAAAGGTCTAAAATAGCATTTTTTAGGAAACATCAGTTACTTTAATCTGTCTGACTTAGCGAGTTGCAAATTTTGACTCTTTCGCTGTCTTAAAGATTCCTAAACTCTATCAACTTTTTTTGGAGAGATTATTCCATGAATTTGAACCTTTTTTAACTTAATTTGTTATTTTTTTTTTTTGAAAATCGTAAAACGGTATTATTAGTTTACATTAAAAATTCGTTTTTTTTAAATAAAAATAAAAAATAATATTTCTTCTTCAGAAATAGAAAAATACATATCGTTTTTAAGTTGAAAGAAGCCGAGCAAAGAACAAAATTAAAAGAACATTTCATAAAAGTCTCTTAAACTCAGGCTGTTTTTGTATAGGCACTACTGTTATTTTTAGTCCTTAAAAATAATTTAGAAATATGTAACGCTTATTATAATCTCTTACTTTCTTAGTTTGAACTCAATTGACCTAATGATTTAAACTGTCGGGCGAGGAGAAACCTATATACAGACCCTTTATATGATAAATCAGGAGTTCCGCAGGAGAGATAATTAGGGCCATAATCTTTATCAATGCTTTTAATGTGGTACCTCAAAGGAAATTTTCAAAAATGTTGCCCAAGAGAAAACTGTCCGGAAAAAACATTTAAATACTTTATTTTCGAATTATAATAATAAACGTATTGAAAAAATCAACATACAAATTCAAACGCATTTAATAACTTACCATATGAAGTTATTGTAATGGGTCCGATTTGTCAAATTGAAAATTTTGACATTTCTCGACGTTTCAAGATCCCTAGAGTCGAAATAAAAGATTTTTCGAAAGATGCCTGTGCGTGCGTGTGAGCGACGTTCTTTTCGTAGTCCATAGCTCAAGAACCAGAAGAGATATCGATTTCAAATAATTTTTTTTATACAGATAATAAGGCAGAAAGATGCAGAAAGGGCTCTCAAGAAAATTGCGTGGGTGGTTTTTTTACCATAGCAGTTTGAAAAAAAGGTGAAAATTTTGGTTAACCCTAAATATCTTACGAACCAAAAACGCTAGAGACTTGAATTAAATTTTATATAATATATTGTAACGTTATACCAAATTGGAATACTTTTTGAAAAAAAATCAATATAACGGTTTTTTTTTAAATCAATAAAACTAAAAAAAAAAATTTGTCACCTCCAAACTTTTGCGACTGAAATATGATTTCATCTCTAAAAAAAAATTTGAGCAACGAAGAATACTGTTTTTGACATCTGATAAAATTTTAAGAAAAATCAAATTGACAGTTTTCTTATAAAAAATTAAAATCTAAACAACAAAGTTCGTAAAAATTGAATATCGATTCAAATATCTTTTCAAAAACTTGAAATTAAGGCTTCAAGCTTATTTTATCTTATAAGAAATATTGTTTTCAACATTTTGAAAAATGTTGTGAAAAATCGAATTAATAGTTTTCTTACAAAAAATAAAAACCTAAATAAAAATGTATAAAAGTTGGTAAAAATTGATTTTCGACTCAAATATCTTTTCAAAACTTTAAAATATTGGCTTTAATTAACTTTTATCTTTCAAAAAATCTTGTTGTCAACAATCAGTTAAAGTTTGAAAAAAATCGAATAAACAGTTTTTTTTTACAAAAAATTAAAAACCGAAAAAAAAATTAACAAAAGTTGGTAAAAAATGATTTTCGACTCAAATATCTTTTCAAAACTTTGAGATAATAGCTTGTAACTAATTTTTTTTCTTATAAAAAATATTGTTTTCAACATAAGGACAAATTTTGAGAAAAATCGAATTAACAGTTTTTTACAAAAAATAAAAACCTAAAAAAAATGTGTAAATGTAAAAGTGGGTAAAAATTGATTTTCGACTCAAATAATTCTTCAAAAATTTGAAATATTGGCTTCAAACTAATTTTATCTTATAAAAAATATTGTTTACAACGTTTGGTAAAATTTTTAAAAAATTCGAATTGACAATTTTTTTACAAAAAATAAAACTCTAAAAAAAAACATTACTAAAACTTGGTAAAAATTTGCTTTCGGCTCAAATAGTTTTTCAAAAATTAAAAATATTGGCTTCAAATTTATTTTATTTCACAGAAAATATTGTTTTCAATATTCAGTAATTTTTATATAAAAATCTAACAGTCCGTTTTTTCATAAAAATAATATAAACAAAATTTTGTGAAGGATAAAAAAGTTTCAAAAAAATATCATTCTGTTCTCATAATTCTTAATTCAAAAACAATTTCTAAAAAGTTTTTTTTTGGATGTAAGTATTCGTGTTTTTACAAAATACTAACTAAAAGTTAAATAATAAATATTTTGTGCATGATTAAATAAGTTTGATTGCAATATCTGTTTTCTTTACCGAGATATTAAGTGGAAAACTTTGGTTGTATACATAGAAGTATGATTTAAGGTATTTTTTTTTTTTTTAAATTGCATCTTTTTTAAAAAATTGCCAAAAAAAACAAGCCTCAAAATAAAATAAACTTCATATTATAAGTAACTGCAATCGGTTTGAGCTGTTGAATTCAATGTTTTGACATTTCTCGATTTTTCAAGACCATTCAAATTTAATTATATGGAGCTATACCAGCGCGGTGTGAGGTCTGTTGATCCATTTTTGAAATATGGGGTTTTGGAAAAAAAATTTGATAAATCAGTAGTTACCCAGGTTGTTACTTAGGACCACTAATCCTGATCAATGATCGTACCTCCGATCTAGGATATTTATTGCACAAAATATTAATGTAGGTAAAAAGAAAAGTGTAAGGTAGTTTAGTAGTAGTTGCACTTTTTAAGCTTAAGATTGTTATTCTTTGTTTTTAAAAGATTAAAAAAACTCTCGTAAAGGACGTCGAAGAAAAAGTGTACGGCTAACACTTAAGTTCATTGGCTCAAGAAACTTTAAGATAATTTTAAATCAAACTTAGAATGTGTGTTAGTTTGTATCACTTCAGAATTTAAAAAGTCCATTAAACCGTTTGATGTGAAATAGTTTTTTTTAAGATGTAGGGAGAGTATTTAAACTTCTACCAATAAACTCCCAAAAATTGTATGTTTTTAAAACTTGTTAAAAATGTTTGATAACTCAAGAGAACCAGAACCAAAGGTAGACAGAAAAATTTAAAGTCAAATAAGACCCAAACAGATTGTACAATTATTTAATTTCAATATCATATTTTTAGGAATTAAGGAATTGAAAAACACGATTTTTGCTTAGAAATTGATTTTCATAAATCAAAATCATTGTCTACGTTTCTTATCATAATTTTTGTATTTTATGTAAAACTTAAAATGAAATTAATAAAATCATAACCCCTTATAATACTTAAGCTACTTAAAACTAACCAGGACCAATAATACTACTTAAAATTACTTAAAACTACGTTAAAACTAGAAGAGCAACAGTAAGCTTTTTAGTTGTTTTTGTTTTGTGCCACCCTGTTCCTAACCTAATCATTAAACCTATGTTAATCCGTCCAAGACAAAAATCACATTCTCAATTTGAAGCCACTGCCTCACCCTATCGCTTCGGTAACTATCGGAAACAGTCTTACTGAACCGAAAGTGCTCGGCTCCTTCCAGTGAGAGGACGTCTCGACTGTAAAGGAGTCGCCTATCTACTCTTTTATGACGGAAGTGGTAGATTAGCGGAACAGCATCTTAAGCCTGTATCTGCCCTCGATTGTCGTAATAGAAGAAAGATTCGGGTGAAATGTTGCCGCTTAAGCCTGCAATTTCGTAGTACTCATTTTTGGGGAAGTAAGTCCCAAAAATTAAGCTGTTAGTCAACGACATCACTCTCGTAATGCGACCCTTTTCAAGCTTCAGCATTTCTTCATCTATTGTGTTTCTGTTGTCTCTTTTTTAAAGAACCGGTTGGAATAGAAATCCTTGTACTCCGATCCAGGTGTTCTGTGTATTCCAAGTCAAACGTTCAAAACAAGTGGTATTGGATGGATTCAAGTCTGAAAACCATAAAATAAATGCTGGTGTGCCCAAGGGCTCTGTTCTATCTCCAACACTCTTTTCTCATTTTTATTTACGATCTCCTCTCTGCAACTTCTAATCCAATACATTGTTTCGCTGACGATAGTACTCTTAGCTTTTCATATTCGTTTTCAGACTCACATCCCCCTTCTATGGATGTGGAACTGCAACGATAAAATATGATAAGCTCATTAAATTCCGACCTTAACAGCATTGTTCAATGGGGATTTAAAAACCACGTGGAATTTAATGCTTCGAAAACCCAATGCTATCTTGTATCGTTAAAGTGTGATATTCCCCAAATGCCATTATACTTGGATGGCACTTGCATCAATGAGACTGAACACCTCGATATTCTCGGTATGTGTGTCACCAACCACCTCTTGTGGAACGATCACATACGTAATGTCGCCAAAAATGCCGCAAGGTGTTTGGGTTTCTTTGGGCGATGCAAGAAATATTTTACCCCTTCTGATCCGGCTATTATCTACAAGACTTACATACGTCCAAAGCATGAGTACAACTCGCATCCTTGGCTGATGCTCCTGCAACTTACTCAAGCCTCTTGGATAGTATTGAACGTAGAGCATTTAAATTGATAGATGATAATACCATCATAAGTTCATTTACTTCGCTTAAACATCGTCGTAAGGTCTTTTGTCTGAGCCTTTTTTACCGTTATTTTAATGGCTTATGCTCCGGGAAAATAGCCAGTTGCATTCTTCCCCTAAAACAGTTCAATCTTAATACTCGCGCTTCTAGGAATGCTCATCAGTATACCCTCGAGCCCACCTTCGGCCGTACTGTCAAATACGAAGATTCGTTCTTAAGCCGTACTACGCGAATGTGGAATGCCTTACCACACTCTGCCTTTCCTTGTCATTGCAATATTCAGAAATTCAAAACCAATGTGCACCGACATCTCCTTTTAAACCCTCTCTCCTCTTCCTTGTGCTCACACTGTGAATCTCCTAATAAGGGTAGTAATATCCCCTTGAGTGTGTGTTTATTATAAAAAAAAAACTTTTTCATTTGAGATTGAGCAACGTTGAACCATACAGCCGGATAAGGGCCATTTAGCAAATCTTCTTCACCCTGCGGTCAAGACGGCTGCTAAAAAATAACCGTTTTGTCACGGAAAATGCGCACTTAACTCTGGCCAGAACAGCACTCATGTCTTTCGAAATATAAGTACTTATCAAACCAGATGCCAAGGCACTTTACTACACTTTTATTCGCCAGTAACTGTCGATTTGGTCCAACGATCACTAGATTTTTTCAGTTATTTCTCGTATCCCTTGATGCTCCATACAGTGGAGTCCTTAACAGAACAGTTACGCATTTCGGAAAGTTGATTTTCAACTTCCAATGCTTACAATATTGCTGAATGTTTTCAAAGTCACACTACAAAAGTGTCTTGATAGGCTCAATTTTTCGTGCCATTCTGTACGCAATAAGGTCATTGGCTTACGCTATTGCCTGAGTTAGACTTGGTATTAGATCGCTGCTGTAAATGCTGAACAAGATCGGCGAGCTAACCACTCCCTGTCGAAGACCATTTTTAATACAAAGATTTTGATAGATGTCACAATGCCAATTATAACAATAAACCATCTACTATTAAGCATATCATAAAGCATATACAACAGTGGTTTACTTATGCCAAGTCTACAAAATCAAATCAAAATGGGGTGGCGGAACAGTCCGTTGTGAACCAGGGCCTAGTGACTTACAACTTTCAACCATTTCTGTGTGCGAGTACTGTTGTCAGGAATGGAAGGACCTACAATTTAAGGCCGAATCCAAACGGCTAGTTTGAGAAAGCACTTTTTCATGGCAAGAATTACTCTTGAAGGTTTTGTCAATTCCTCGCAAGAGGCAGTACCCGCGCAAACTATTTTTTTTTTAAATTAAGGTGGCACAGGCAGGGATTGAACCCAAGACCCCTTGCATGACAGTCCAACGCACTAACCATCATGCTACGGGTACTACAATGCCAAGTCTACACAGAACGAAAAAAGTCATTCTATTGACTATTTTGGTAGTCCATGCGACAATTTGGCCAAATTTCAGGTTGACTGTCGATGATTGTGGATATGACAACAGATAAAGACTCTCTATTGTTTATGTCAGCTTCAATGAAACCCCAAATTTCAGGCCCACACCTTTATTTTTCTACACTGTCACAAAAGGCAGTAAATGAGCTTTTAAAATTCACACTAAATAACTATTAGCTTACAATGTGTAACTATTATGTTACAATGACAACGATACCACTCCCACAATTGTCAATATAGGACTATTCTTGCTTTATTTAAATGATCTGTGACCTTACATTATGTTAACCGAAATTCAGCATATGAGAGTTTGTTTTAGCAACAAGTATAATATTGAAAAATTCAGGAATACAAAATATCAGTAAATCATTCTCAGTAAACATTCTTTTTTGAAAACTAAATTACACAGGGTCTTACAGACCCCTTTTCTAAAAGGTGTATGACTTCTGTACATCTTAATTCTTCAAGGCAAAGTAGAACTAGAATTTCAGCAACAGAACATGACATTTTTAAAAGTGTTAGACTAGCAACACCATCATTCTTAAAACCTTGTAGAGATTGATTGAAATTTACATCAGACATAACTTAAAACTATGTCTCATTTCCACAGCTCAACATGCTTACTCTAAGGGAAAATCAGTAGAATCAGCACTTCATTCGCTGGTACGTATTATTGAATATTCCCTCGAATGCAAAGAATATAACCTAGTAGCGTTAATAGATATTGAAGGAGCTTTCAACAACGTCGGTTACCAGGTGATCACAACAGCTAAAATTAGAGAAATCACTTATAGATCTTATAAGTCTCATGCTCAAAAGCAGGACTATAACTGAGAGCATGATAAATTTTACTAATACCAGATCGGTGAATCGAGGCACCCTCCAAGGTGGGGTCCTTTCGCCTCTTTTATGGAATATGGTAGTAAACGACCTACTTACAGCATTGGAAGCAGAGAGTTTCAAGGTGATTGCCTATGCTGAAGACGTTGCGATATCCGTATCTGGGAAGTACCCCTAAGTTCTCTCGGAACTCCTACAAAATGCCTAAAATAGGCTTACAGAATGGGCTTACCATTAAGCTTTTCCGACCAAACTAAATATTTAGGCTTCATTTTAGACAAAAAACTAAATGGGAAGGCAAATATTTATGAAAGAGTAAAAAAGGCTTTTTACTTGTAAAAAGACCATAGAATCAAAATGGGGCTTCTCCCCAAAAATAACCCACTGGCTATACACTTCGGTAATCAGACCGATACTCATTTATGGAGCTGTGGTATGGTGGACCGCACTGGACAAGATGGCAAATCTAAATAAGCTCATCAAAGTCCAGCGGTCAGCAGGTATGTGCATCACAGGAGCACTTCGCTCAACACCAACCGCAGCACTGGAAGTGCTTTTAAACCTAACATTTCTTGACATCTTCTCCAAAATGTTGGCAGCCAACTCATGTGTGAGGCTTAGAGCCACCTCTCAATGGAACAGTAACAATACTGGACATACTACTATTCTAGACAGTTTCAGATCTATCCCAGATCGCTTAGACTACCACCCCAAAAATGGTATTCGGAAAAAGCTTCCATGTGTCCACCCCTTCAAGATCCTCCTGGCAAGAAGAGAGACCCCTGGAAGACGATGCGGTACACTTCTATACAGACGGTTCAAAGACCGATCACGGAGTTGGAAGTGGTAGCTACTCGGAACACCTGAATCTCAGTCTATCATATAGACTTCCCAATCAATGTAGTGTATTCCAGGCACAAGTAATGGCGATTAAAGAAGCACTATCCTGGCTCAAAGAAAACGTTATATCTTGCAAGGATATACGAATCTTCTCTACAATTGGAGTAATAACGGGACACTGCCTCATAGGAAGACATGCTCTGAGGCTAGGGGTATACACAAATGACTTCATTGTTTATGGTTTACTTTTCTGGCCTTGAAATACATAAACTAACCCGAGGATGAAAACAAAAGAAAATGAAAAATGGCTTTCAATATTGAATTTTGATATCATAGTAACATCCAGCTATAGTGTCCTTCAATCCTTGCGACCAATTTGAATTATTTATTCAAGTTAGCTTTTCTGAGAAGATTTTTCTAGACAACATTTACGTCCATACATATGTCTAATTCTACCTTCTTATTATTTAATGTTTCATTTTGATATGCGTTTGATGCCCAAAGGATATACACAGGATAAAGTTATTTTATTTGTGGTCAGCACAACTATACTATATAGTATTTTAAATTAACCCAAAAAATGTTTATTTTATACTTGAAGGACACTGGAGAGCCCTCGGTCAGTGGTGACTATGGTGACTGATTACTAACTTTATATATGTTTTGTACCTAGATGAACTTTGGATATAATGTTACCTACTTTTCGTGGTACCTATATACACTACATATACATAGGTAACCTAAATACTTAATGTTTTAGGTCACGTTCAACCAGAATCATTATCTTGTTTATGTTGCGAAAAGTGTATACGTGATGTGCTGAATCATCATCATCAACATCATCACCGTCGTCCTGATCGCAGAGAGTGCGGTTAGAATTTAGTGAGTTGACAGTATATTATTTGGAAATTTGAAGGATATCTACCTGTGGACTATTCATTAAATGACTATCAAAATGTTTAGAAGTTAAAGAGTTTATGTAGTTCGAGAGTTTTAAAAAAATAAAACGAAACATGAAATTATTAATGGTTTTTATGAGGTACTCTCGTTAAAAGAAGATTTTTAATGGTGTCAAAATGTGTATATAAAGCGAGTTCCTATCAAAATAAAGGCGAGTGAAATTAAACGAAAGTTTTCATCAGTCCCTTTAATATCCTTTAATTAGTAGGTTGGCCTATAAAACATTTTCGCAAACTTCATTTTAAAATATACTTTTAATATTTCAATGAAACGTGTCAATTATTTTCATATAGAGTCAAATGGACCATTGCAAGTTTTTAAAATCAGACTGATTTGTCATTTTCAGAATTTTGACTTTTCTCGATTCTTTTCAGTTCGAGGAATGTAAATCCATCATAACGAGTTATGTGAACATAGTCCAAAAAGGTCTCCGTACAGCAGATTTCTTATAGTTGATTCTGAGATATAATATTTATTACAACAATATATTAAAAACATGAATTTTGAAAATCACAATCACAATTTTTTTAAATTTGGTAAAAAGGTGAAGGTGGAAACTAAATTTGTTTCACTGTTACCACTTTGGTTTTTACCTTTATTCATAGCGTTTTTTTTTTCCAAAATCACTAAAATTAGTTTTTGAGATAATAACACCAAAATATCCTGAAATGACTTTCAAAAATTTGAATGTGTTATTCTTTTACTATAGCATTTAATCAAAACAAAATTGACCGCATGGCATACCAGCAGAATTTTAAAAGTATGGAACAGCAGAGTTAATCAATCGACTAACAACTATAAATAACAATGTCATGGAAACAGGAATGATATCACTACAATTCAAGAAGTCCATCAATTTCCCGATTGATAAAAAGGGAGCTTGGCCGGGGTATCTAATTATATAGGAATATCCTTTCTAAATGCTTCATATAAAATATTTACGCTGGTCTTTCAAAAACGTTTTAATAGATGGATAGAAGACAACAAACTCTTAAAGAAGTTTTAAGCAGGCCTTAGGACAGTTTATTTGACGGTTGACCACATTTTTACCCTTAAAAGTATCGCAGAAACATTCCTGAATAAGGACAAGAATCTATATACGTTTTTCGTTGACTTTAAATCTGCATTTGATATGACCGATAGACTACGCTTATCTGCAAGCTGTAAAGTAACGGAATGTCATGGAAGTTTGGGAGAGGTATTCAGAATCTATATGCCGATACAATTGATAAGGTATGGAATGGAGAAGAGTTATCGAGAGGGTTTAAAACACAATCGGGAGTCAGACAAGGCTGTGCACACCACCATCCAGAAAAAACGATCGGATGGGCCGGGCAAAAAGATCATGAAAAACTACGACACATACTATGGTGACAGCGCTTATTTGGATACAAAGGAACATGGAGTTCTCCAGATCAATCAGCTGTCAACCAGATTGACAATATTGTGATCGACGCCAAACACGCTTCCTGCATCATGGATGTACGAACTTTCCGAGGAGCTAACATCGACTCGGACCACTACCTCGTTGTAAACAAGGTAGGACTTCGGATTTCCAGGCCCAAGGCACAACAGGGAGGTGCTGGAAGAAGGTACAACGTCGAACGGCTACAATCACCAGAGATCGCCAAATACTTTTAAGACAGAGTTAGAAGTAAGCTGTCTCTGCCGATAACACAATGTATCGAAAAGACCGCCTTTGATGTGCTTCGTTTCAAGAACCACCAACAATGTTATCAGGCAAATGCAGCCAAACAACAGGAACGCAAAACAGCGCTGCATAAAAAGACGAGAGCTGCTCATGAGCTCTATGAGCATAAGAGGCGAGAGGAACACCGAATTCTCATAAGGAAAAAGAAAGGGCATAAGAAGCATGCGGTCGAAGATGTTGAGAGGTTTAAAAGCAGAAACAGGTGAAACGAAATTCACAGGTACATAAACCTAGAACCGAAGGCTGCAAAGACGAAAGTGGAAACATAATAGTGGAACCGCAGTCAATGCTGAATATATGGAAGAACCACTTCTGCAGACTGAATAACGGCGACAACGATGGCTTGAATGCCGAGCTCTTTAAAGCAGCTGGAAATAAGTTGGTTAGGAGCATGCACCAACTTATCTGTAAGATATGGTCGGAAGAAAGCATGCCCTAGAATGGAACTTCAGTATTGTTTGCCCGATCCTGAAAAAAAGAGAACCTCTAAACTGCGCCAACTATAGAGGAATAAGTCTACTTAACATGTGAACGTCCGAAGCCCATCGTCAACAACCTGATAGGTCCTTATCAGTGTGGCTTTAGACTAGGAAAGTCCACAGTTGATCAAATATTCACATTACGGCAGATCCAGGAAAAAACTCAAGAAAACCAAATCGACACCCACCATCTTTTCATCGATTTCAAGGCCGCATATGACAGCATCTACAGGGACGAGCTGTATAGATTCATGTCTAGTTTTATCATGTCCGTTTATGCAAGATGAGCAAGGAGAATTCACGCTGCTCCATAAAAGTTGGAAACAACTTAACAGAACCTTTCGATGTCAAAAAAAGTTTTGGACAAGGTGATGCGCTGTCATGCGATTTTTGTAACATCGTACTTGAAATAATAGTGCAGAGCTCACACCTTAACACTAAAGGCTTTATCTTTCAAAAGTCTGTCCAAATTACTAGCATAATGCTGATGACAAGGCAAAGGCAAAAAGAGGTTTAACGGTTAACGAGTGCAACACAAAGTATATGCTGTCTTCAAGAAAGGACCTACAACACCGACGTCTTGGTCAAAACGTCACCATCGACAGACGTAACTTTGAGGTAGTCAAGGACTTCGTCTAACTAGGCTCCGCTGTAAAAGCAGAAAACAACACCAGCGCTAAGATCAAAGGCAGAATAACTCTTGCTAACTGCTGATTCTTTGGACTAAGAAAGCAATTCAGTTATAAAGTCCACTCTCGAGGGACCAAGGTGTCGCTATATAAGACCTTCATCATCTCCGTCCTGCTATACGGTGCAGAAGCATGGACTCTGACAAAAGCGAATGAACGCACCTTGGGTCGGTTCGAGAGAAAAGTTCTTGGTGTGATCTACGGTCGCGTATGCATCGAATGGGAGTAGAGGAGAAGATGGAACGACGAGCTGTACGGGCTGTACAGCGACGTAGACTCAGCCAGAAGGGTAAAAGTCCAACGACTAAGATGGCTGGGTCGCGTAGAGCGCATGGTGAACATTTTGAAACGGATAATTGAAGATGGAGATTGTAGATTTCGAAAATCATCACGAATTAAAAAAAACTACTGTAATGTGATTTTTAACATACTTTTTGAAGTTCTTTAAATACAAATGTGGCTTATTTGAAAGGGCAACATTGTTAGTTAAGGATTCAGTGTGGGCTTTACCCCATTTCCTTTTGCTTTTTCCTTCAATAAACTTATTTCTGTTCCATTTCAATAATAAAATGTTTGACATCAGCATACTAATGACATGCATGTAATTAAAATTCCTTATTCCATAAACAGTATTTCTACGAGTGTTAGAAGATTCACCGCACAAATACCCTTTATGACCTAGATTTTCCCCCTTCTTACGCGCATTCATTTTTGTATATAGATAAATATCCTACCCATTTGCCTGTTTCTTATAAAAAGGGATTTCCAAAACAACATCATACATTCCTGAAGCAATGAAATTATTTCCAACTTTAACAATTCCATAACGTCGCATTAAAATACATATTTTAATGTTACTCCTTTTGCTAATGACGATTGTTCGCGTTTGTTAACTTTCCTAGACATTTGTAAACCCAACTTTTATAGAACATAGCTACAATCACTTCGCATTTTGTTCACACAATGTTGCCATCGTTTGTATCGTTGCTGCTAGTATAGGGAGTTTCCTTTTCCCATCATCATCATCTTAAATACTTTGTCAACCCTTTATGTGAACACTCTTTTTTTTTCGAGGGTTGAGAATGAGAATAAGGGCAAAAGGGGATAGGAAGGGCATGAGAATGAAAACACGAAAACACTTTATATCGCAAATAGCGAACATTTCTCCTATCAAATGAGCACTAATCATTGTTACATATATGCGCTGCTTTTTGCCCCTTTACCCCCCTCAACCCTGCGGAGTCATAACCCAACTTTACTTAACGTTACTTTTTTACGTACTTACATTCATAAAGGAAAAGTCGAAGGAAGAAAGCACTTAAATTCATTTTTGGCAAATGTATGTGCCACCAAAACCACCACTGTCGTTCATCGTTGTCACCCCCATCCTCTTGAGCCGAGTTTCAAAGAAAGGATAACAACAACGAAGAACGATGACGGCGTGGCGATACCGACACCGACGTCAAATACAAGCAACGTCGTCGTCGGTCGTAAGGAAAAACCATAGCGTGGACGATACGATATGATATCATAGCCATAATGTTCTTTAATGTGAAAACTTTTGAATATCAGCACATATTTGACAACTGTGTGAATAGAAGTTTTAAAATGTTGGTTCCTTTTTTGTTTCTGTGGTAAGTATGAGAAGGGCCCGACCCCGACTACGAACCTTTCTGTTTTTTTTTTGTTTCGGGTCTTCTCCTCGAAAATTGCAACAAATTTAAAATATTCTATTCATTGACTGTGGGAATTCTCCTGTGGTCATGAGACGTTTGAGGTCTTGACAGGGGCGGATTTTGTAACGTTTGAAAATTCGAACACTTGATGTTGTATGTTTGTGTTTGTACTAGTTTTGGAGAAGAGACATTTCGAAAAACGGTCCACTGGAAGGCGAGTTATAAGCACTCGAACTCGGAGCTTGTAAAGCTGGTTTGAGTAAATGCCGAAGACGGTGAGTCCAATTTGGCTAAACTTCAATTTGTTCTTATTTATAAATCTTCAGATTTTTTTAGAAATAAACAACATAATACCGTATTTTTTGATTGTAGAGATTAGTTATTTTCAACTGTGCGTCCTACAACACAAACTATTCGAGGGTGGAGCTACGTATTTGTAAATCCAAGTTCGATCACCTGTGAAGTAGCTTACGAACTTTGAACCTTTGAGCAACCTTAGAAAGCCATACCTATTTTTGACATTTTTGAACAACAATTATGAGGAAGTTCAAAAGGGGTGTGCAAGAATTTGAAAATAACACTAGTCCCGGTTAAGGTTCAAAAAGTTTTTTATTATTTTTGCCTAAGTCTTCTATCCCAAAATTTTAACTTTCTATACGGTCTTAGTTAGGACCTAAAACATTATATTTATGAAAAGTTGGCGTGGTTGTGGGTAGACTCTTAAGAAAAATTACGTTTTAACAAATTTTAAGTTATTTCGTTAAATTAAAAAACAATTTCAATCTCAGAAAATTGATTAAAGCATAAGATTCTACTTGAACGCCGAACTTGTCGAGTTGAATTTTCTCCAGATGAGTCATGAAACTAAAGGACGTTCATATTCTCTACCTTTCCACAATTATCACCGCCACATAATCAAGACATACAAACCGACGCTTATGTCACCAAGTCCCATCTCACCTCCCACGATGTAGTGTCGAAAAAACCAGACAGAGCTCCTTCCCAACCTTGGTAACATAGCTTAACTGCTGTCGACCGATACTAATCATTTCCTTACCCTATCTCTTCGTACCAACCACCTCTTATCTTTATTGGGTTGGATTTAAGGTGTTAAACGACCTATACTGATGATCAGCCTGGCTGGGGGCCCAATTCTAAAAAATAGCTGAGTCTCTAAGGCTCGTTTCACACTACACGGTTTTGACCATACGGCAAAAAACCAGACGGCAGAAAACGGATCAATGGCTTATTATTATACGGTTTTAACCGTACGGTAAAACACGATATATGCAGGGTTCCTGTGCTTAGTATATTTTTTCACAGGTTTAGCTCTAACTCTGCCGCACGAATAAAATCGTATGATGTGAAAACATGCATTTCGTTCACGTACGCCACTAAGCTTATCGCGCCATCCGGCTGCCGTATGCTGTAGTGGCAGTAGACGGTTGCTGCATAGCGCGCCGGCATTTTGCTGTGACCGTATACTATAAAAGCGTATAATGCTCTTTTTCGCGCCTCTAACAAAATGTAGCCGTCCGGTTTTTTGCCGTACGGTCAAAACCGTGTAGTGTGAAACGAGCCTAACGGAATCTCTGCGAAAACGGACCTCTCTTTCTTCGCAACTCGTGGTACCAATTATATGTATTCAAAAAAAGGAATACAAATTATGAAACCGGTATCTCTTCAAGACCCGGCGGCAGTTTTGCGCCAAAGTCTTTGGCCGTATCTCCTGCAGCCAACACAGAGAAGGGAGTAGTGGCAGTCTATGTACCCTCTTCTGCTTTTGGTAGCAAGGTAGGAATGTTTTGATACCTAGTTTCAGTAGTGACCGAGTTGTGAAGAATGGCCCTACCACTACTACTCCTGAAAAGGAAAGAAGAAACTCTCAAAAAGCCTTAATAAACAAAGGCGACAAGCTTTAAGAATCCTAAAAAACTCTGGTGAACCATTAGAGGCTGGAAGGACACCGTATCAAACCGCTAGCATTGAATCGGCAAAGACTGTTTCTGCTGCAGCAAGAACCAGCAAAGACTCAACGTCTAAACGAGAGAGGTCTCTTAAGGGGCCTTAACGACTGCAAATTGGCCTCGTGTGCACAACACCAGCACTATCCTCAATATCATCAAAAAAACCAGTTTCACTCACGTCACGAAGGGCAAAGTCGTGGTTGCGGTCATTAGCAGGAGCGATGCTGATGCCACAATTTCGGCTGGTGGTGGCTTTCTAAGCATTTTGAGAGAATTTCAAGGACCATTCCTTACATAAGCGATGGGGGTTGGCACCAAGGTCATGTCAAACTTAGGGTTAGTGGCGATCAGAGGTCTTGTGACATGTACAAGCTTGCTGTCAGCAGGTTAGGTGAAGTTTGGCGAGGTGCGAAACTCGAGATTTTTTAATTGTGAAAATTCAGGTGTGCATGTTAACAGCGGGATATCAATCCTGCAATACTACAAGTTTAGGGAGGATTTGAATTTAGTCTAGTCTTTAGGATTAGTGAATTTTATAAGGACGAAAACACCCTTAATTCCTGCATCATTAGAAAAATTAAAATATAAGAAAAGTAGGCGTGGTAGTAGGTGTTATTCTATTACTTTTCCATTAAGGGACCTTGTTACACTAGCAAACTGAGTTTCGAGTAACTTTTTGTTGTTAGGAGAAAAAACCAGAAAATAGGGGGAAGCATCTAAAAAACACATATCATAAAATGGGCGTGTCTATGGGTGGATTTAAATTCCGGCATGATAACCATGCCTCACTGCTAATAGAAATTGAATTTAATAACTGAATTTAGTCCAAAACTAACTAAAAATACGTCCCTGAGTCTTAGAACATTCATCTCTAAAAAAAGTATGCGCAACTTTTCAACACAAAAGTTTCCTGTTGGTATTTCTTATTCTTAAAGTCGACCAAAGTATAAGTGGGTGCGTTGTTAATACTGGTTTTCTTCCTGAATATATCCTTCCTTCCTAATAAATAGAATCGGATTGGAATGGAATGTTCCTATACCCCAGCTCAAAGTCCTCCCCCTCCCTCTCCTTCTCCTTCACTTTGACTTCCTTATGAATTAAAAAAAAGGATGATGAGCAGTTTCGGTTTGGTGGCTGGTTTCAGTGTTTTTATTAAGCGCCCAAGGATATAATTTATTACACCCCAGTGAATAATCAAATAAGTTTCTATACACACAGTTAAACAAAAAAAACCTCTGTTTATCCTTCTTCTTCAAAAAGTTGTTGTTACGTCTGTCTGTTGTGTTGTGTTGTGTCCTTTTTAAGGTACCCTACCGACAGAAGTGTGGTGGTTATAATAAATGTCGGTATGATAGTGCGGCTGGCGTTCTTTGGCGTATTTGGTTGGTATCATCAGGGTTTCAGTCTTTTGCGGTTTCGTTGTGAATGTGAAACTGGCTTCGATAAGAAGTTCTTCAAGAGTTTTAACGGTTGCTGTCTTGGTTTGAATGTTCTTGGTTTTTGTTCTTGTTGTTGTTTGTTTGTTAGTTGCAAGTGATGTAATTAAGTCCGAAAAGAAAAGGACTTCTACTCTCCAGGAATTCATTCATTTTTCATATACTCGACGTATAGTAACGTTTAAACAAAAGTCCTGCAAATAAATTCCAAGCTTAATGTGTCACTTCGACCACGAAAAGGGGCGATTCAACATCAAACACCGTGAATGTGTCCTTTCAAACTTTCTGTGGCTTTTGTTTTTTTTTTTCTCTGTTATATTCTTTCCTTTTTTGTGTTGTTGTTCTATGTAGGAAAGTAGATAGAGGTTCCCTGTCCTAGTATGCTAAGGGACTATAGAGATGGTAGGTATAGGATCCTTGAATCGTATTTAAATATAAATCATTTTGCCATGGCTTTTCCACAGCAGCAACTATCTCATCTTTTTTGCTTCAGAGCATTTAATCAGATTTTATCAGCGCGAAATCCCTTAATACCACACACATATCCTGGCTGGTTTTGTAGCCTGGCTGGATGGTTGACTCTCGTAGATGGTGTGGTATGGCGATGGCTATGGCGATGGCTTGGCGTGTGGCTTGGGGTTTATGTATTCGAAATTCGTTTTTGATAGTGTTACTACGTAGACAGGTTGGTTTTCTGAATAAAGAACTTGCACGAAAAAAAAATAACTTCAGATTGAATCTGAAGTTTTTATACCTTGTAGATACTCGTATCTATATACCTACTTTTATTTTTTGCTCTTATATTCAACATTCAACTAAAAGGTGGGTATAGTATCCTGTCAACACCGTAACTCTGGCTGGTCCCGCCAACATCTCATCGTGTCCTCTTTCTCGTTTGCCTAAGCAAATGCGTTATTTATTGTTTTCCACAGAGTTAATCTTTTTGCAATTTCATCTGTTGTTTTTTTTTTCATAGTTCTTCTTCTCCTTCTTGTATTATTTTGTTTTATATTTTTCTTGTTTTTTTCGTCCTTTGAGTGGATTTGAAGTCCTGGATAAATCTATCGTTTTAATGTTCTTTATAATATACCTACCGTAACTGCTTATAATGGTTCATTGAGAATCCATTTTTTGTGTTTTTTTAACGTTTTTGTTTTGAATTTTTGAGACATGAAAATGAAGTGAGTTTACCTTTGTCCTTGGAGCTACAGACAAATTGAATTTGAAGAAAAAACAAATATTATATGAATAATGAAACACTTTGAAATCATATTAGAAGTTAGACAGGGACTTAAATCGTCATTCTGAAGAAGAAACAAAATTTTAAGGTTTGAACATAAAAAAATTGACATATTAAGTTCGGATTTCTATGAAAGAAAAGTTTATTTGGTAGTTTTTTTGGCAGGTTCAAGCCCTATTGAACAGAAACAATCTATCTCCATGCAAAATAAGAATACATTTCTGCGTAAAAAAAGGTCATGCCAACCTAAACTTCACTAATTTTTAAGCAATATTCCAACCAAAAACAATTTTATGTAAACATTACATGTATGGCACTTATCTTCAAAATTGTTTTAACTGTTTTATTTTGCCTTAATATGCTATAAATGTAAGTTTTTTTTCAAAGCCCACCTCTGTCTATCAAGTCCTACTCTCACATCCCCGTGGTAAACATCGGGTGCCTAGTACCCCAACTGGAGATTGGGTTCTAACCCCAGTGGAAAGTTGTTGGGTGCAATAAACGAGAGAGGGGGGAGAGGTATTTCCACTAAGGCACCTCTCCTTATCCAGACGGCAGCGGATGAATTCTCGAGATGGAATCAACGGCGGCGTCTACAGTTCCTGTAAGGTTGAACTACTTATTGAACTCCATATAGGGCTTTTTTGACATATTCGGAGCACAGGCCTATAAGGAGCGGTTTTTTCCGGCTCCCCTTGCTTGGATTTATACTAAGGATCTGGCCCTACAGGTGCCATCGGGGTGGCCACATAAAAAATACCTTTAGTTGCGAAGCACCAATAAGCCTCGGATACGGACGGATTCACTGTTGACAACTCACGCAAACGAAATAAGGACAACAAACTTCGGATCTGTACATGGAATGTTAGGTCCCTTAACAGACCACATGCAGCCGAACAATTAGCGGAAGCCCTAAACTGCGGCAAAGCAGATATTATCGCCATCCAAGAAGTGCAATGGGATGGACTGGGCAAGCGCAAACTAAAAGACTGCGATGTATACTACGGCGGCTGCTACCGAGAACAAAGACAGCGTCTATTTGGTGTGGATTTTTTGTTAGAACTAGACTCAGGCAAAAAGTCTTGAGTTTGAAGAGTGTGAGCGAGCGCATCAAAACAAACCGCATCAAGGCTAAATTTGCCAACATTAGCCTAATATGCGCGCATACCCCAACAGAAGAGAAAGATGAAGACACCAAAGACATATTCTTCGAGCTCTTGGACAAGACATATGCGCAGTGCCCTGGCTATGACATTAAAATTGTCTTAGGAGATTTGAACGCCAAGCTAGGAAGAGAATAGATCTTTGATGGCATAATCAGCAGGTAATGCCTGCACAACACCACCGAATTCTGGCTGATCGATTTGGCTGCGGAGCTAGACGTTCTGGTAGCTAGTACACGGTTTACCCATCTTAATATCCACAAGGGGAAATGGAAATTTCCTGATCAATCAACTTGCTACCAGATTGAGCACATGGCGATCGACGCACGACGCTTATCCAGTATACAGGATATCCGAACATTCCGAGAGGCCAATATTGACTTGGACTACTACCTCATTGAAAATAAGGTACGGCTACGAATATCCCGATGCAAGCCAAAACAAGGAAGAACTGTGAGAAGATTCGACGTAAGACGGCTACAATTGCAAGAGACTGCCATGTCCTTTTCCGATCGAGTCTCTATTAACCTCTTAAGGAGTCCTATGCTGCCTGCATTAAGAATTGAAAATCAGTGGCAACATTTACTTGCAGCCATTAAAGATGCGGTCTCTCTAGGTTTCACACGGCCCCCACAGCGAAACCCCCGGTATGATGACAAATGCCGGCAAGCTCAAGCAGCGAAACACAACGCAGCTGCACAGAAGGAACAGAGCTGCTCAAAAGCTGTACGAGTAGAAGAGGAGAGAGGAACTCCGGCTTTATAGATTGAAAAAACAGAGAACGCCTGTAAAGACGATCCGGGGAAAATCGTAGTAGAACCACAGTCTATGGTGAAAATATGGAAAGACCACTTCACCAACTTATATAACGGCGATGACGAACCGAATTTCGTTGTAAGAGAGATAGAACTACTCAACCTAGGCGACGCAGATCAACAATTCAGCCTACCCGACCTCGACGAAGTGAAGATAGCAATATCTAAACTGAAGTCATACAAAGCTGCTAGAACTGACGGCATCGCTGCCGAACTATTTAAAGCCGCAGGCGATGACAAAGGAGCATACACCAAATCATCTGCAACATTTGGTGGGAAGAAAGCATGCCCGATGACTGGCATCTCAGCATAGTGTTTGATACATAAGAGACCCTCCAAACTTCGCCAACTACAGAGGCATCATTCTCCTTAACATTGCGTATAAGCTCCACTCTGCCGTATTATGTGAACGCCTGAAGCCGTTCGGCAACAACCTGATAGGTTCTTATCAGTGTGGCTTCAAACCAGGAAAGTCCACTATCGACTAAATATTTACGCTACGGCAGATCTTGGAAAAGAACCAGGAATTTCAAATCGATAAAGCCGCGTATGACAGCATCTATAGGGAACAGCTCTACAGAGCAATGTCTAGTTTTGGCATCCTTGTCAAAATTATCCGTTTGTGCAGAAGGACGATGGAGAATGCACGCTGCTCTATCAAGGTTGGAAAAGATCTCACCGATGCATTTGATGTCAAAAAAGGTTTTAGACAAAACAATGCACTGTCAAACGACTTCTTCAACATCGTTCTGGAAAGAATTGTGCAAAACTCATCCGTCAACACTAGAGGCACAATCTTCCAAAGGTCCAGCTAAATACTCGGATACGCAGATGAAATTGACATGATTGGAAGATCAAAGCGTGATGTCAGTGGAGCGTTTTTGAGCATTTTGACTGAAGCGAAGAAGATGGGTTTAGTGGTCAATCGCGGCAAGACTAAGTATACGCTGCCATAAAAAAAAAAACATTGAACAACAACGTCTTTCCAAAACGTCACATTAACAGCTGTACCTTCGAGGTAGTTAAGGAATTTGTCTAAATTGGTACCGCTGAAATGAAACGAAGAAAATCGCTGCTTCTTTGGACTTAGAAGGCAATTGAATAGTGAAATCCTCTCTCGAGCATCTAAAACCACCATCTAGAAGACACTCACCATCCCGGTTCTCATTAATGGCGCTGAGGCCTGGATCCTGTCAAAGAAAGATGAGAGCGTCCTAATATGTTTCGAGAGAAAAATTGTTCGGGTGATTTTTGGTCCCGTACGCATAGATGGAGAATGGAGGAGAAGATTTAACGACGAACTGTACGGGCTGTAAAGCGTCACTGACCTAGTAAGTAGAATTAAAGTCCAACAGCTTAGATGGCTGGGTCATGTAGAGCGAATGGACATCAACGCCTGGAAGGTCATCGAATCCAATCCCGAGGGACGACACCGTAGAGGAAGACCGCGGCTCAGTTTTCGCACTCAGGTGGTTGAAGACCTCAACTTACTTGCATTTACGAGTATATACAGTTGTGTTCATAAAAATAGAAGTGCTGGTCTCATTTTAATAAATTGTAATTGTATTTTTGCACTTATAAGCTTATTACAAACCAACATGAGAATATTAAATTCAAAATTCCTCATGCTGATAAGAAAGTTTTTGGATGATGATTTGTTGATAAATCTTGCAAAAAAGACTTAAGTGTGGTTTTCATGTACTCGTTACATAAACTTGAATGTTTTTCCAATCAATCCATAAAAATTTGTTCTTGTTGAATACATAATTTAAAATTTAGCAAGATGATATATAAAATGCATACTAATGTAATGGTTACATAAAAGCTGGAAATATTAACATAAACATTATTTATTACATGGAAACTTATGTTTGACTAGATTTTTTCACGTTAGGTTGACAAATTTTTTAAAAAGGAAGTTTTCACGAACAAAATCATTGTAAAACTTCAATAACTGTCAACAACATTGCAAAAACCTCTTACCAATCAACAACAAAAATGATAAAAAAGAGAAAAGTAAATTCCAAAGAAGTAGTTGAGACAGACCTAGGATACAAAGCGAGATTCAACTTCATTACCGACGACGCACATGTCAGTCACGTTCATAAGAACAACACAAAAGTTTACTATGTACCTACCTACCGCATATTTCACCCAACTAACTGCAACGCATAGCTGATGTGTGTTTTAGCCTTCTTTTTTTTTATTTTACTTATTTTGGGGAGTTCAACCATCATTTCCGAGTTGTGGAACAGAAGCACTTATGGCTAGCACAAGCACATCACAAACAACATTATTTATTTTTTCTGCATTCCTCCTTGACAGTTAAAAAAGGGAAGCCATATATATTGACATGAGAACCTTCATACGTATATATCCTTCTACATCACCATCATGAGGAAAGAAGATCCTACTTTTGGTTTATAACTTGATTTTATTGAAAACGACGCACGTCGTCGTGCATATACATGAGTTGCAAAGCCACGTTATAACCTCAAGCCACCTCCTCTTCCCTTTCCCCCAAAAAAACCCAACACCATTAACAAAAGAAACCTACAACCGAAAAAAAAGTAAGCAGGACGAAGACAAACCCATGACATTTTGTCGGGACCAAATAAAAATATTTAAGTGATCGTAAAAACCACTGCAAGGACACACAAAATGAACCATTCACACACACAAATACGAAAAAAGGAAAACCAACCGTTTAAGGGCTAAAAATGATGCCAAAGAAAAGAATCCTACTCGTTCTGTCAACACAACAACAAAAACAACGATATGACGAAATGATGCTTCTTTACGGATGTACACCGTTATTTCATTCAAAATTTTTGGTCGGTATATTGTAGTATTGTCCTTTTAATGTCAGCGTCGCTTCGGCACTCACTCTTCACCACTACTAGAATTGAGAACATCCTGAAACGATGGAGATCCTTCTTTGTCCCTATATCCAACTGTGTTGTGTATGTACCTACTACATTGTGTCCTGTGTTTTTCGTTAGAGCATTTAATATGTCATAAAAATGCCATCCATCGGCCCACACTCAGACTCATTTGACAGCCCAACGAAAGGAGCCTTCATTTTTATGACAGCTCATAGCAACTTCGTCGAGTCTTCACTTTACGTGTACATACCCTGAACACCCAATAGCCATATACGAGTACTGATGGGGACATGGCACATCATACGAGTATATGTTTATTTTATCCTTCAGCTATATCCAAACTCTCTGACATTAATTACTTTTGTGCCACCCTTTAAATTTAAAGCTTTGTTTTAACAATCTGTTCCTTGATGTGTAATTAAATTTATCTGTACATTTCGGATTGTGTCATCGTCGTCGTCGTTATTTGGTTTGGGTTTGGGTTGAGTTTGGGTTCAGGCCGATACCGATACCGAGACCGAGTGTCGATGATAATGATAGTGATGGTGATGGTAAGGCCCAAAAAGGAAGAGAATCGAAGTTAAATTAGCTGGAGCATAATGAGGCCGTATCAGCGATATCCTGCGACAGAATTTTCAGTTCAATTAACTTCAATTATTCAGAAACTCTCTCTTTTGCGCGAAATCAAAATGAGGTAGGCAGGGAGGCGAACAGGCAGGCGGCTGAACAAGCGTTATGCTTCTGGATATCAATTACTGCTGAATGCATTTTGGGAATTAGCGCTTGCAGGCTCCTCCAGAGAGGGGGTGGTGGGGGTTTGTTGCGAATTTTATTATTCGCAAAAGGAGTAAATATAGCTACTCTCGTTTTGTGGGTGAAAGGATAAACTTATAAACATATGTATTTACTCATACATTTATGTGAATCTTGTATAGTTATGTGAAGCGCACATAAAATAACAAATAATAATTCCATGGTTTTTGGTAATTTGTGTAAAATATGTATATGTGCATTTTTGGGTTGTGCATAAGATTGCTATCAAAATAATTATGCAAAAACATAACACAGCCAATTGAGTGGAAGGATGTTTCTCTAATTGGAATGAAAAATATTATGTATATTATTACATACGATTATTAATTTTATCGTGTGGAGAAGTATATGCAGTACAAAAATATTTTTCTTACACATACAACGTTATAATAATATACATACTATATGACCCCAAGGGTGAAACTTAACGATGTTGTTTTAATTTTCTTCAAATTCCCATGAAACATGATGCAGGTAAAGTGTATACACAAGTTCATTTTAAGAAGCGTTCATTGGAAATTTGGGAACTTCAGGTCAGCATTTATATTAAAACACAGGTTAACAAGGTTTTGTTCCTGGAAATTAAATTCCAAAATCACTTTAATCTTGTCAGGTTTTTGAGATATAATTTTTTTCAAATTAAAAAAAAAAAAACATTTTTGATGGTTTTCAACATCTGTGATCATTATCGTCAATATTAAGTTTAAATATTTAAAGTATACTATTTTTATGCCAGAGGTCTTGGGTTCAAACTCTGCCTGGGCTATTTAAAGTTTTTTTTTCACGGGTACCGCCTCTTGCGAGGAATTGAAAAGTTCTCCAATAGTAATTTTTGTCATGAAAAGTGCATTCTCAAATAAGCCGTTTCAGCTTCGGCTTAAAGTTGTAGGTCCGCTCAAACAACTTGTTGTGGAGTGATCACATAATATGTGACATCGCCAAAAATTCTGCTAAGTGTTTAGGTTTTCTCCAACGTTCCAAGCCAATCTTTACCCCTTCTGATGAGGCTACGATTTACAAACCTTTTATTTGTAACAAAACTCGAGTATAACTTTCATATTTGGTTAATGACATGACCTTTGAATTTAAACTTATTTTTGTGTCTAAAATTTGGCATTTCTGCACGAGATTTCAACTTGTTTTCAATAAAGCCATCTCTAGAAGTAGGGCCAGTTACACTCTGTGATGCCTCTGTTACCAGTTTAACACATCGTTCCACAGATTTGGTGTGACATTGAAAGTCAACAATTTTCAAGTTCTTATCTTTTGCCATAATGTGAAGGTCTTTAAAAGAAATGTATCGAAAAACTGGGGATGATGTTACCTGACATTCGTTCCACAAAATAATTTCGGTATAATCTTTACCAGAGAAGTTGATCTTTGGTGTTTTATATATTCTGCGTTTGATGATATTTTCAGCTTCTCTAGCTTTTTTTTATTCTTCGCAATGCCACCTCCCGAATGTGGTCACTTTCATCAAACAACATACTGATAAGCTGCTTTTCTGGATGTGCAAAATAAGCATTTCTTTCTATAACAGAATCCACAACACATCTCAAACTTTCGGGTAAATATCGAGAGTACATAATTAATTGGAAAATATGTTTGGCTCCATCCTTAAAAAACGCCTGTCGCTTCATTCGGAACCAAATTGGAGCGTATACTTTGACGACGTAGTTGACAAGCATTAGCAAATTCTCTGATGGACCAAGAATACTAGCATAAAGTCTCAGTATGCGATTAGCTGAAGTAAGCCATCTTGAGTGCGCCATTTTTCCAGGTTGACGGTTTGCCAGCTCAGGAGAACAGAAACTAGTAGATACAGTTTGACATATCTGATAAAGATATTTTTGATCCGTACTAAGTTCATTATCATATTACCAGCCACTGTACAAAAGCTCACGGTGGTTTTACTTTCGCAATCAGCTAATTGTTTCCCAATAGGTCTAGAATATTCTCTAGGACCCGAAGTGCAACCATCTAATATCAGGAATAAATGTATAAGAGGTAACTCATTGGCGTGAAGCATGCAAATACACCATTGCAGCGGTCTCTTCAAGAACACCTCTTAATATTGAATGACACCACCCTTCGAACCAGTGTTAGTTGCAGTTCCGTCACATCTTTTGAAAAAGTTGTGATCGAAGTAAAAACCCCTTTTGCCACAACCCGACCTGGTGTTGAGTTGAATCTTTGGAAGAAACCAAGCTGACATCAGCCAAAACAGCAGAAGCGACAGCAGCAGCAGATGGCGTCGATAAATCGTATCGATCACCATCACATACCTTCGCAACTGTTGGCAACATCAATCTATTGCTATAAGCTCTTGAAGTCGATGATGCCTCTGTCAAAGTTGGTTTGTTGAGGATGCCTCTGTTACCGAATGTGTTTCTGGGGAAGATTCACTCACCAACTCTTCATTGCAGGTTCCTGAGACAATATCCGTTTCCTACGTAGACCATATTTTTGCATCGCTCTTTGACTCTTCAATTTGCCTCTGCTGTCGTTTCTTCAAGATATTTGTTTCTTTCTTGTCAATCCCGCTTATAACCATTTTCCTTTCATTTCTTTGATCCAACAAAAATTTCTCTCATGGATGGGAACTTTCTTTGGTTTTAAACACAAACAAGTTTCAAATGAAGTGCATTTACAAGCAGCAACGTCGAAAAGCTTCTCAAATGACTCTAAAAAACACTTCAGTTTGTTTTCGAAACTAGTTACTTTACACAACCCGTTGAGGATCTCGAATGAATACTAAGGACTTCAAAGTGTGGCTTTTGTATAAGATCAGGTCTACAAATTATGGAGTTCGACAACCGATTTAGTCATAAACAAATGGTGAATGAAAACACCTCTGCGTTTCCTCAATAAACCATATTATGTTGTTTTTCCCATATTTGTCCACAAAACGCCCACGGTTGCTTTGCGCTTTAAATCCGACTTTATTACCGGATTTAATTGTGTAGATATTTGTCAGGTAGAAAACAGCCTTCAGTTTTAAATCCGGCTGTAGGTCTTTTGTTCGGAAAATCAAAAAAAAATTGTCGGGGCACCCTTATAATTGCTGCTCTGACCAGGGCCAGAGGAGCCCTTGCTTTGACGAAACGGTTGTTTAACAGCAGTCGGCTTTACCCCAGAGTGAAGGTAATTTCCTACATGGCCCTCATACAGCTGATGATCATTTATGGTTGTCCTGTGTGGTTCATCGTTGCCTCTTCCCAGATGGAGAAGTTTTGGGTGTTGGAGCGGCAGTGTTTACGACGCTGTAGCGGGTTATATCGAACAGCCGAATCTTCTTACATTACTATTCCAACGAGGATCTACACAACGGGGCTCGAATCAACAGAATTGACACTTTCATGATAAGACTCGTTCGAGGTCACATTGTAAGAGCTATGTCATCGACTAACAATTTAATTTTCGAGGCGTTCTATTGGAACGACGAGTACAGAGAAGGGAACACAGCACCTTGAGCGACTAGACTATATGATATGGTGATAACAACACAGACATTAATACAAGACAAAAGGACAGAATAGAAAGAAAAACAGACAGAAAGAACACATGACAACAGCACGCGGTAGGTTTCGAGACAGTCCTCCATCTGTCTACTAACCAAGCTCACTTATGCTTGATTTCGGTGATCAATGGGAACCGAAGCTTTATCAGTGGCAGATATCCTTTCTTTAGCCGCACTACATGAATGTGGAATGATTTACCAGGCTCAATATTTCTCTCTCATTACAATGTGCAGATATTCAAAACCAATGTGCATCGGTTTCTACTTTATAATCCTATCTTCCTTTCCTGATTACTGGCACTGTGTCTTATTATTAGAAGGGTATTAATAACCAATTTAATGTGCGTGCAATATAAAAAAAAAAAGAAAAAGGCGAAACGGTTTGAAAGTAATTTTAGGTTAAAAAATGTTCAAAACGGGTATTTTTAAAATTTAAGCAAATTAAAGTAGGAGTTGAAATCAGCACTGAAAATTTCAAACTGTATTCTTTAAAAACCGAGAAGCAATAAATGAATGTTTTTATATTTCAAAAAAGAATGGACTTTTAAGAATCTTAGCATGATCCTTAAATGATTTGTACTGTATCAAGAAGATTTTGCGAAACAACTAATTTGATTTGGAGACCAATAATACAATTAATAAAAGAGTGTGGGAGATAAAGAGGAGCCCTGTGGCACACCAACATTTATTATGAAGTTTTTACACTTAGATCCATCCACAAACCGAAGAGACGCATTTGTGATAAGAGGGCCTAATGCCAAACGTAAGTGTGATCGGTAGTCACTAATGAATCATCAAAATGCACCCAAAGTTTACCAAATCGTATAAGGTTTTTAAATGTTGGCTCTATATGCTGCTGAAAAATAGCAGGTCCGTTTACATGGTACAACGAGGGTCTCAAATTGACCTAAAAAGGGGTCACGAAAGAAGTGTATTTTATATAGTCCTCTTCCATTTGTAGATGTTGAAAACCAATTTTCAAATCGAGCATCAAAAAGTAATTTTGTCCCCTTAGGCAACTAACTTATCTTCGATTAAAGGAATCGGAAAATAATTCGTCTGTGTAACTTTATTTAACTTCCGAAAAGCTATACATAAGCGAAGCTCATTCGATCTTTTTTTACCCAAAACTTTGGGCGAAGCATATTATGGCGAGTTGCTTTCTCGAATAATTTTTTTCTCTAACAGCTTATCTAAAATTTTCTGAAGCTCTACTTTATGAGCATGTGGTAATCTTCTTGGAGCACAATTGAAAACACTGTTCGTATTTGTTAAAATTATTCGCATTTTGATTTCATTTTTATTAAGTTCATTAAAAACTCTAGTATAAGAAACATTTCCAAAAGCTAAATCTCTAATCCTGTTTTTTCTTCTAGGCTGTTCGGCGATGTCTAAATCATCCAAGACACAAACTGCTTGGTCGATGACGTTGGTTGCAACTCGGGCGTCTTCATTTTGTCGTACTTTCTCAACATTTCCTTGAGATACGCAATACTACTCGCTGTAAGTAAAATTTGTTTATAAGACATCTTGTCTGGAATAACTTTAATAATATAGTTGAATTTGAAAATGGGAATTGCAATCCGGTAGTTAAATCATTTATGAATAAGATGAAACCAAAAAGTTTTATTTAATTTAGTTTATTTAACTTTTTTTTATACAAAAGAAAAATAAGCCTTGGATAGGGCTTTTTTTGCATTAAAAAGTATTTATTTACACGAGTTTTTCTTATAATCTTTTTTTTTTTTAATTTATTTATCTTGATCTGATTCAGTGTCATCATTAGTATCGGGTTCCGGAGCTCTATTTTTGATAGCTTGGCTTGTTTAACTACTAACATAACTATTTTTGAAGTAGGCTATGAAATATTTTTTCTACTGGAATATTTGAATTTGAGGACATGAGCTTTTTTTGCAGTAAAAATATAAGTATAATAGAGAAACAAAATTGTGTAAGAAAAACCCAGGTCCACTTAAGATCTTTTTGCACCACACGTTTGGATGTTTTGGACATAGACTGAATTGTTTTTATACAATAACTACACAACTAATGTTAATAGACATGGGACTTTTTTTTTACACAGCATAGACTATGAACTTTGGGACATTTTTGCATCATTAAGTCAAAATCACAAAAAAGTGGACTTGAGCTCTTTTTGAAGCAATACTTACTTACTTAAGGTAGCGCTACAGTCCGGGGCGGACAGGGCCTCAACCAACAAGCGTCTCCAGCCAGCTCGGTCTCTAGCTAGCTGTCTCCAGTTTCGCACGCCAAGTTGGTTGAGGTCCTCTCCCACATGGGTGCTCCACCTGAGTCGCGGTCTTCCTCTACTGCGCCGTTCCTCGGGATTGGATTCAAAGACCTTCCGGTTTGGAGCGTTGCTGTCCATTCGCTCTACATGACCTAGCCATCAAGGCCGTTGGTCTTTAATTCTGCTAACTAGGTCAGTGTCGCTGTACAGCCCGTACAGTTCGTCGTTTATGGGACCAAAAAATCACCCGAAGAATTTTTCTCTCGAAGCATCCTAAGACGCTCTCATCTTTCTTTGACAAGGTCCAGGCCTCAGCGCCATAAAGGAGAACAGGGATGATGAGTGCTTTAAAGATGGCGATTTTTGATGCTCGAGCGAGGACTTAACTTCTCAATTGCCTTCTAAGTGCAAAAAAAGCAGCGATTTGCAAGAGTTATTCTTCGTTTGATTTCGATGCTGGTGTCGTTGTCTGCATTAATAGCGGTGAATAGGTAGACAAAATTAACTACCTCAAAGTTATAGCTGTCCATGGTGACGTTTTGTGCAAGAGGTCGTTGTTCAATGTTCTTTTTTGATTGACCACTAATCCCATCTTCTTCGCTTCCGTCACAATGCTCAAAAACGCTCCACTAAAATCACGCTTTGATCTTCCAATTATGTCAATATCATCTGCGTATCCGAGTAATTGGATGGATCTTTGGAAGATTGTGCCTCTAGTGTTGACTGTTAAGTTTTGCACAATTCTTTCCAGAACGATGTTGAAGAAGTCGCATGACAATGCATCGCCTTGTCTAAAACCTTTATTGACATCAAATGCATTGGTAAAATCTTTTCCGACCTTGATAGAGCCGCGTGCACTCTCCATCGTCATTCTGCACAAACAGATAAGTTTGACGGGGATGCCAAAACTAGACATTGCTCTGTAGAGCTCTTCCCTATAGATGCTGTCATACGCGGCTTTAAAATCGATAAAGAGATGGTGGGTATCGATTTGAAGCTCCTGGATTTTTTCCAAGATCTGCTGTAGTGTGAATATTTGGTCGATAGTAGACTTTCCTGGTCTGAAGCCACACTGATAAGGACCAATCAGGTTGTTGACGAATGGTTTCAGACGTTCACATAATACGGCAGAGAGGATCTTATACGCAATGTTAAGGATATTGATGCCTCCGTAGTTAGCGCAGTTAACAGGGTCTCCTTTCTTATGTATCGGGCACACTATGCTGATATTCCACTCATCGGGCATGCTTTCTTCCGACCATATTTTGCAGATGAGTTGGTGCATGCTCCCTACCAAGTCATCGCCTGCTGCTGTGAATAGTTCGGCAGCGATGCCGTCAGCTCCAGCAGCTTTGTTTGACTTCAGTTAAGATATAGCTATCTTCACTTCGTCAAGGTCGGGTAGGGGGAATTGTTGATCTGCGTCGCCTAGGTTGAGTAGTTCTACCTCCTTTACAGCGGAATTCGATTCGTCATCGCAGTAATAAAATTTGGAGAAGTGGTCTTTCCATATTCTCAACATTGACTGCGGTTCTACTACGTTGTTTGCCTGATCGTCCGTATACAGACTTCGGTTCGTGGCTGGTACCCTCGGGAGGTTTTGTTTTAACTTTTAGTAAAATCTACTAACCTCATTCCTGTTGTGACATCCCTCTTTTTCCTCGATAACGCTCTTCTCGTGCTTTCTTTTTTTCCATCTAAGAAACCGGTTTTTCACTCTCCTCTTCGGCTCGTAGAGCTTTTCAGCAGCTCTGGTCTTTCTGTGCAGCACTAATTTGTATGCCTGTTTTTTCCGCTGCGTGCACTTGCCGGTATTCGTTGTCAAACCAGGGGTTTTGCTGTTGTGGCCGTGTGAAACCTTGCACTCTAAAGGCTACATCTTTGATGGCTGCAAGGCAATGTTGAAACTGGTTTTCAATGCTTAATGCAGGCAGCAAAGGACTCCTTAAGAGGTTACTAGAGACTCGATTGGAAAAGGACATGGCAGTCTTTGCGATTGTAGCCGTTTAACGTCGAATCTTCTCACAGTACTTCCTTGTTTTGGTTTGGATCGGGATATCCTTAGCCGTACCTTGGCTTCAACGAGTAAGTGGTCCGAGTCAATGTTGGCCTCTCGGAATGATCGCAATGTGGTCAAACTGATTGACGGTTGATTGATCAGGAGATTTCCATGTCCCCTTGTGAATATTAAGATGCGTGAACTGCGTACTAGCTACCAGAAAGTCTCGCCCCGCAGTGGAATCGACCAGCCTGAATCCGTTGTTGGAGGTGGTGTCGTGCAGGCTGTATCTCCCGATTATGCCACCAAAGATGTCTTATTTTCCTAGCTTGGCGTTAAAATCTCCTAAGACAATTCTAATGTCATAGCCAGGGCACTGCTCATGTGTCTTGTCCAAGAGCTCGAAGAATATGTCTTTGGTGTCTTCATCTTTCTCATCTGTTGGGGCATGCGCGCATATTAGGCTTATGTTGGCAAATTTAGCCTTGATGCGGATTTTTGTGCTGCGCTCGCTCACACTGTTGAAACTCAAGACTTTTAGCTTGAGTCTAGTTCCAACAACAAATCCACACCCAAATAGTTGCTGTCTTTGTTCTCGGTAGCAGTCGCCGTAGTATATATCGCAGTCTTTTAGTTTGTGTTTGCCCGGTCCATCCCATCGCTTTTCTTAGATGGCGGTAATATCTGCCTTGCAGCAGTTAAGGGTTTCCGCTAAATGTTTGGGTGCACGTGGTCTGTTTAGGGACCTAAAATTCCACGTACATATCCGAAGATCGTTGTCCTTATTTTGTTTGCGCGGGTTGTCAATAGTGAATTCGTCCGTATCCGAGGATTGTTGGTGCTGCGCAATTAAAGGTATTTTTTACGTGGCCAGGAAGTCACCCTGACGGCACAAACCTCCAACCTGGAGTTCCAGATCCATATTTTAACTCCAAGGAAGGGGAGCCGGATAAACCGCTCCTTACAGGCCTGGCTCCGAATATGTCTAAGAAGCCCTTTAACTAAGTAGTTCAACCTTACTGGAACTGCAGACGCCACCTTTGATTCCATCACGAGAATTTGTCCGCTGCCGCCTAGATAAGGAGAGGTGCCTTAGTGGAAACACCTCCACCGTTTGCTGCCCCCAACAACTTTCCACTTAGGTTGGAATCCAATCTCCAGTTGAGGTACTAGGCACCCGATGTTCACCGCGGGGAGGTGAGAGTAGGAGTTGATGGACAGAGGTGGGTTTTTAGAAAAACCTGTGGACGCTTGTATCCTCTTGAATGCACATGTCTACCATTTGAACATCGTCTCGTCTGAAGTCTCCAACCTGAAATTATTTCAACAAAAATATTTTCCATGTTTGAAGGTTATTTCAAGTCATGTTCAATTTCTGTTCAAATGTATTTCTATTTTTTTATTTAAATTATTAGAAAAACCTTGTCGAAATTTTACAAGTTTTCAACTCGAATAATTCAACTGCTCCCTAAATTCCCCCTCCACAAATGGCACACTATTTAATGGCAAAACATCAAGGTAACCGAAAAGCTCGTAAAACTCATGAAAGTACAACAATTGTGTTATTTGTGTTTCTCTATATCCTTTTTACAAGACCATTTACAGTACACATTGCATTATTGCATATTCCATCTATATTATATATATATCCAAATAGTCATTGCATATCCTAAACATATCCATCCCGCAGCGCCATCTATTTCAACCATTTATCTTTTTCTGTTTTTCATTTAACTATGTACAAGTCTTCTATTAGAAGAGCTAGAGCCCTTCTGGCCGTTTGCGTGATACCAATGCATAAAACCGCGTTAACTTGGCTCGAAGAAGCACAAGTTGAAGCCCTCAGAGTCTATATCCACAACCCTACCCCCATTTTTGTATTCTATTCTTAACACCGAATACGAATGCGACCATAAATTCCCATTCTAAGTACAGTTTTAACGTGTTAATTTCCTGAACGATTAGACACAACATTCTTTGGCAACAGTCTTAAGGTATGTTTACACTTCTTCATTTATTTTTTTCTTATTTATATATTCTTGTATATTTCTCTTTTTACCCCTGGGTGAGGGGGGGCGGTCGTGGTGGTGAGGAAGGATGAAATAAGGGGGTTTTAGGGAAAAAATAATTGAGGTTAGTCTCGGTGCTTGGCACGAAGGAATACCACAGTTGGATTATTTGTGCAGCAAAGCAACCTGACACTGTGACAGCTCCTAGCTCCAAGATATAGACAAACGTAGCTATATATAGAAAAATCTCAAGCTATATCCATTCTGCATAAAAATATAGCCAGCCCAGCAGGAGAAGGAAACGATTTGCATTTTCCCTGAAGGATTCTCCAAGGAACGAGTGGCAGGGCAGGTATAGTGGAATCTAAGTCCATGCGAAAAATATGACCCCACTTCTGTTTTTATCATTAGAAATGGCAGCAATCCTGGACTGGACATGATATTCTTTGATTTTTTGTTATGGTTTCAAGCCTTAGTCTTCTCTCTTCACCTCACCACAGTAGCACAGCACACCTTGCTGGCATTAGCTTTTTGAATCTACGGACAGATGGGGTGTATTCAGTTCGAGTATAACAAAGATGTCCCAGGTGTAAACTTTATGGTGTCATTCAATGCCAAGCCAGGACTTCCAATGAAAATAAAATGTCATAACAAGGAAACATAAACACAAACAAGTTTTTCTTATAGAAATGGAATTCGAAAGAGAATGGAGAGAGATAAGGAAGCTTCCAAAGACTAGACGTTGCGATCGAGACGCCTTGAGAGCGTCTAGAGACGAAGACGAAGAAGTAGACGACTAAAGACATCGCAGTATTTCTCTCTGTCACTTCCGCTTCTGTTGATGCTATTATCCTGGTGCTTCCTGCAAATTGGATTATATGCAAGGTGGCTGGTAGTTGATGGCTGGTGGCTGTAGTGGTGGTAATGGTGATGTTGACAATATTGGCGAAGGAGCAATGCACTCGCGCAAAGTGTCCTGGGAGACCATTCTATATCCTGACACTGGGATAGAGAGGAGGTGAGAATAAAGGAATCTTTTATGATTTTGTTTTGAAGATTTAAAAATTTAATATGAAGTCATTTTCATTTCGCAAGTTGGATAAATTGGAGGCAAGCAACAGAAAAAAGGAAGAAGGAAAAGGAAACACGCAAGGATCTGCTGATGATGTCTCGTGTCCCTGTCAAATTTGGAATGGATGGCGTGGCGTCTACTGGAAAAATAACTATCTATGTATCTAACTTTTAGTGTTTACTATACTCTTTTTATAGAATGTCTGAAGCAATTTATTTTACTCTCGCACTTGAATGCAAATTGAACAGACTTTTATACTAATTTGCTTTGAAGTCTCGAAGGGTTAGTGATTTTTCGGATTAACAAGGTTTTTAACCTATTTTCCACTTTCAGTTCTTAGTTCATTCCATTGTTGACTTATTTCTTATCAACTGATTACTTTTTGGGTACCGATGCAATACAAATTTTGATACGGGAAAAAGCGAAATGGCAAGTACAAAATGCGAAAGTGGTTCGTGCGAAATTTTAGGAGTAAACAATTAAGACCAAAGTGTCAAGTGAAAAGTGCCAAGTGTTCAAAGTCAAAGTTACAAAAATTGATTATTGTGAAGTGAAATTAAAAGATTTAACTGCCAAATGCAATGAAATGCGAAGCGAACTACACTTTAAGTCTTAAATTCAAAATGTGAAAAATGCAAAGAGAAATGTGAAATTATTGAACAAATGAAATTGAGGAAATCGTTTATAAAAGCAAAGAGAAGATTGTGAAAACTGGTGTGTGAAGTAAAATTAAAAGATGTGAATGTTAGTGTGAAAATTTATGTGTGAAGTGAAATTAAAAAATGGAAGTGTAAAATTTCAAGTTCAAAAACCTTGAAATTCAAAGTGCAAAATACTAACACCCTGCAGTTTAAAGTGTGAAAAAAGGAATAAGTAATGTAAAATTAAAAGTTCGCTTGTAAAATGGGGTACATTTCGAAATATAAAGTTCAAACAGTTACATTCGAAATAAAATTGTGAGGTCTTAAGATTGAAATTTGAGATCGAAATGTGAAATGTCATGTGAGAAAAGCGAACAATTTAAGTGAATAAATAGGATAAGATGTGAAATGAAAAGTGTGCAAGTGCAAGGTCAGCAAAGTGAAATGCAACGTGACAAGTACCCAAGTTCATTATTATAAACGAAGTGAAACATCCGATGCATGTTATGTAAAGGTTTAGGGTTGGATTGTGGAGGGCGAAATGTGAACTGAGAAGGTGAAAAATAGAAAATGCGAAGTGTTAATTTTTAACTGCAAAAGCACTTAGTATTTTATGTGAATTGAAAAATGTAATTTTTAATGTGAGAAATTTAAAATTTGGGGGTCGTGAAATTCCAAAGTCTGAACAAAATTTTAAGTGCAAACTTGGAATGGAATAGTTTTAAAATGTGAAGTGAAAAATGCTGCTTTTAATAAATTTATTATACCAAATAATCAGTAATGTGAATAGAAAATGTAAAGTGCGAAGTTCAAAGTGAAAAAGGTCCATTTCAAAATGAAAAGTTTGAAGAACAAAACGTTAAATCGTGAAAAATGTTAAATGCGAAGTGAAAAAAGGAGAAGTTTTGCGTCTATAGTCTTCAATAAGTGAATAATATTACTTGTGAAATTTAACATTGTATTAATTATTGGAATGAGTGTGAAAAATATAAACTGTGAAATTTAAAATGAAAAGTGGGAACTTTTAAGAAAATTGAAATGCGAAGTGCGATGAACAGGGTCCGGAAAAAAGATCTCCCATATTTTAAAAGGCAATGACAAATAAATTACAACAGACAAAAATTTATTGAATTTTTTAAAATAAATACTAAAATAATTACTTATTTTAAACATTATATGTGTTAAATATTGTCCTCTATTATTACTACATTCACGAAGCCTTTCCCAGGAGTTTTCCATTGCTCGTCGAGTCATTTGTGGTGTAATAGCTGCCACTTCCTGAGTGCTTCCAAAAGTTGGGCGATGAGTGTAGACTTGGGCCTTTAAATGTCCAGAAAGAAACAAATCAGAAGGTGATAAATCGGGGGACCTTGGTGGCCAGGTAATGTCTAATCGTAAAGAAAGAAGATGCCCTGGAAACATCTCTCTCAAAATGGTAGTGAACGCAGTGAAGTGTGTGCTGCGGCTCCATCTTGTTGGAACCAGACTTCCTTGTGGTTCCTAGTAAACTGATTTAAGTTTAAGGTCTCAATCATGTGACAGTAAAAAATAAGGACCTAACACACCAAATTCAGCAACAGCACACCAAACTGTCACATAAGGGCTGTGAAGTGGTCGTTGATGAATTTCTTGAGGGTTTTCTGTTGAACAGTATCGGAAATTTTATTTATTTAAAGTTCTCGATAAATGGAAATGGGCGTCATCAGACGAAATTAAAACAGCATCAAGGGGAATGTTTTGAAGAAGTCTTCACATACAGCTATGTGGGTTTCAAAATCTCTCTCACTTAATTCTTGTGCGATCAATATTTTGTAGGGATGCATATGAAAATGTGTGTGCAAAATTCGTCTTACACTCCTATCACATAATTCAAGGGCAGCTGCATGCTTTAGTGCTGAATGCCTGGGAGGTTGCCGGATAGACGCACTTACACGTGCCACATTATCCGGCGTTTTTGCGGTTAAAGTTTGGCCTGCTGATTTTCTCTTTAGCGCAGAACCCGTTGCTTTTAAGTTTTATAACCAAACTTGAATTGTTTTTCTATCTGGAACAGGATCTTGTTGTCCAAGTTAAAATTGAATGCAAAATGCTAGCTGAGGAGTAATACCAGAACCACAATTACGGATATGTTCCTCTATGACAAATGCGCCATGCTCCCGTGCCACGCCATTATGATTACTTAAAACGGCACGTAGACCTTTATCTAATTATACCCGAAATACCATTTTAACTATAAATAGCTTTAAATAAAGTTTGGGTAAAGAAGTGTGAAATGAGATTAAAAAAGTATTAAAAGTGAAGTGAAAAGAAGGAAACGTTTCGATAAATTTAAGTTTTGAGTGTAGAATCCGATTTGAAATGGAAAATGTCAAATGGAAAGCATAGAGTGCAAAGTTATGACGTTTCAGGAACAAAGTGTGAAATTAAAAGCCTTAAAGTTTGAAAGTGGTCGGAAGAAAGCATGGCCGATAAGGTGATGTGCTGTCATGCGATTTATTTAACATCGTACTTGAAATAATGTTGTACCCGTAGCATGATGGTTAGTGCGTTGGACTGTCATGCAAGGGGTCTGGGTTCAATCCCTGCCTGTGCCACCTTAATTTAAAAAAAAAAAATAATTTTCGCTGGTACTACCTCTTGCGAGGAATTGACAAATCCTTTAAGAGTAATTCTTGTCATGAAAAAGTGCTTTCTCAAACTAGCCGTTCGGATTCGGCCTAAAAATTGTAGGTCCCTTCCATTCCTGACAACAGTACTCGCACACAGGAATGGTTGAGAGTTGTAAGTCACTAGGCCCTGGTTCACAACGGACTGTTGCGCCACCCCATTTGATTTTTTGACTTGAAATAATAGTACAGAGCTCATACGTCAACACTAGAGGCACTATCTTTCAAAAGTCTGTTTCTTTGGACTAAGAAAGCAATTGAGTGAAAAAAATCCTCTCTCGAAGGACTTCGGGTTTCCAGACCCAAGGCAAAACAGGGAGATACTGGGAGAAGGTACTACGTCGAACAGCTAAAATCGCAAAAGATCGCCAAATCCTTTTAAGACCGAGTTACAAGTAACCCCTTTCGAAAATAAGTGGCAACTTTGCCAAGATTCAATCAGCGAAGTAGCCTCTGATGTGCTGGGTTTCAAGCAGCCATCAACAAGGAACCTCTGGTTTGATGAGGAGCTAGGGACCGAACTAGATGGAGAAGTTTGTTGGATGAGTCCTAAGTTCACACAGGACTGTAGTGCCACCTTAAGTAAGTAAGTAAGAAACAAAATTCACTGTATTACTTCGATGTCGAACTGAATTCCTCTGTCAGACAGGATGATCCATTCAACATAGACGACGAAAGCAAACAATCATGTCTTCCCGACTTAGACGAAGTAAAGATTGCCATATCTAAGCTGAAGTCTAATAAAGCTGTTGGAGCGGATGGCTTGAATGCCGAGCTCTTTAAAGCAACTAGACATGATTTGATTAGGAGCATGCACCAACTTATCTGTAAGATATGGTCGGAAGAAAGCATGCCCGATGATTGGAACCTCAGGTTTTTTTGCTCGATCCTGAAAAAAAGGAGACCCTCTAGATTGCACCAACTATAGAGGAATTAGTCTACTTAACGTCGCCTATAAAATCTTCTATGCCGTAATATGTGAACGTCTAAAGCCCATCGTCAACAACCTGATAGGTTCTTATCAGTGTGGTTTTAGACCAGGAAAGTCCACAGTCGATTAAATATTTACATTACGGCAGATTCTGGAAAACCCCAAGAACACTAAATCGACACCTACTATCTTTTCGTCGATTTCAAGGCCGCATATGACAACATCTACAGGGACGAGCCTTATAGAGTCATGTCTAGTTTTAGGATCCCTGCTAAACTAGTTCATTTGTGCAGGATCAACATGGAGAATTCACGCTTTCGATGTCAAAAAATGTTTAAGACAATTTGATGCGCTGTCATGCGATGTTTTAAGATAGTGCTTGAAAAAATAGTCCAGAGCTCACACGTCAACCGTAGAGGCACTATCTTTCAAAAGTCTGTACAATTACTAGCATATGCTGATGACACTGACATAATCGGAAGAACTCAGCGTGATGTCAATGGGGCTTTTTTGAGGGGCGGCTATGCGGTGCAGAAGCATGGGCTATGATAAAAGCGGATGAAAACACCTTCTATTGGTTCGAGACAAAAATTCTTCGTGTGATCTACGGTCCGTATGCATCGATGGGGAGTGGAGGAGATGATGGAACGACGAACTGTACGGGATGTACAGCCGCTGGCTTAGGGTAAATGTGCATAACGACTAAGTTGGCTGGGTCACATAGAGCGCATGGAAACCAATGCTCTGGCCCGGAAAGTCGTCGAATCCACACCCACAGGAAAGCACAGAAGAGGAAGCCAGCGAATCAGGTGGCTCGCACAATTGGATAGTGACCTCACCTTACTTGGAGCGCGAAACTGGAGACATCTAGCTAGGCACCGAACTAGATGGAGAAGTTTGTTGAGTGATACCCTAGTTCACACAAGACTGTAGCGCCACCTTAAGTAAGTAATTAAGTAAAGTTTGAAGTGCTTAGTTTAAACGGAAAAGCAAAAAGCATATATTTACGAGTACGTCCAGAAAGTTATCAAAAAGGTGGCTAATATTGAAAATAATTAATTTGTTTAAAAATTCCACAATAAAGTTTAATTTGTATTTACAAAAAAAAAACTGCTTAGTTAAACACCAAAATTTACAAACTTGAATAAGTTGATTAAATATTGACCCGATCCATCAAAGAATTGTAAAGCTCATTAAAATGAAGAATTTCTCATTTCGGTAAAACTGAAAAAATTCCTTCTAAATACAAATATTTGTTAATTTTTCAAGCTAAATAACTGTTTATTGGTCGGATAGTAGCTAAAAGTTTATCTAAAAACTATTTACAAATTCTCCAATTGTTTAATTAGGTTATCCACAAAACCAAAAACTTTCAAACATTGACTCTAAACCTATCCTACAGCATAAAACCCCTATAGAATATTTACGCCATTTCTCTTCTTCTATACTCTTTTAAACCTTTAAAGCTTCCACACAAATTAAATTACATATATAGAGGAGTACGAGAGTATTATTCAATTCTAGGAATACATTCAAATAAACTATAACTAGAGTTTCAACAAACATAGCTAGGTACCTATATGCATATTGTATAGTCTCAGTATCGCGTTTACGAAGTCGAATCCTTTTGTAAGCTTTTGTTAATTCAACATATACTCGTTGCGGTGATGGTTCCTTTTTACAATGAAATGTGTATACGTTTCCTGTTTTATCAGCGAGCAATGATTGTTAAAGCTTGAGGTTGATTTCAACCTCCGCAACCAATATCCGTTGGAGTTTTAACCACCGCATTTCCACCATCATCATCATCATCATCATCATCATCACACCGGAGTGAGTAAAATTCATTCAGATTCAGATTCAGATTCAGGGCAGAAAGCGGTAGAGTTGTGCATTTTTAGTTTTTTTTTCTTTTCTATCTCATATCCAATCCATGGTGCAAATCCTTGTTTCGTTCGTTTAGATGGATGATGATGGAAAAAGGATATAACTCCAGAAGAATTGAGTTGTGAAAAACCATATTTTTACGTCAGTCAGTTTAGGTTAGAGTTTGATGTCGATTTTGATGTCACTTCACTATATCTACGTGCTATATGAATATGATGACGTAGATGACAGGAATGGTGACGATGATGATGATAGTGACAGCGACAGGACATCATGTATGAAGAGAGTCCTTTTGAATAGTCAACCACTTAGTCATTCGTATCGTAAACTGAAATATATGAAAACGAGTTTTTGGGGATGAGTTGAGGTCTTTTTGACATTTCATAAAAAATTACTTCAGGTTTTTCTGTATGATCCTTATGACATATTGTTATGTAGAATTTTAGGCTTTGAATTTAATTCATACCTTTACATTGGTTTGACGTTTACGTAGACTATTATACAAAAGTGACAAAGCCAGAAAATATGGATTTTCAAATAAATTATCTTGTTTTTGAGTGATAAATTCTCTGAATAGAGAATTAATTTCCGGTACATTCCAAATTTCGTTCTTATACTCGAGCTTAAATCCATTTCTATTTAAAGAATTTTTTCAAAGGATCTTTTTTCATTCCCACTTTTTGAAAATAAAAAGTAAATTAAATTAAAATGTTTCTTAAATGTTTCCAATGTATGTGTACATGAGTATCTACGACAACTTAAAAAAGAAGTCCTTCTTTATCCAGACAAAATTATCCTACCTTTTTCTTCAGAGTGTCATTATTATCAGATACAAGTATGAGTGTACACAAAAAGAAGAAGAAAATAAGAAGAAAGAACTTAACATTAACATTTTTATTTCATTTTGATTACCTTCGTTGTTATTTCCGTTTACCTAAATACTTCCGTTTCCAGCATACACACATGATATCCGTTTTAAAAGTCTGGTAGCGTGGAGCGGTACAGCAACGAAAACGACGAGCGATAACCTGCGACGACAAAATTCAGTTCAAACGCGGAGAAAGTCTTTCGTCGTAGTTCGTTGTCGTTGTCGAAATTGATTGCACGACACCCAAAAGTGATAAAAGTTTATCGGAAGCTGATTTGAAAGTCAATTATCCTTTTTTGTTGTTGTTGTTGGAAAAAAGAAGCTTAAGCTGAAGAAGTTGTGTGTTTCTCTATGCTTACTTCGCTTTCAATGCAAATCCTTGCGGGTATAGGTGTACGAGTATATGATGGGTAATCTCCTTATAGTCTTCCTTATTTTTATGTTGAAGCCTTTTTTTTTTTGTGTTTTTTATTCGTTTTCAATTTATAGGGAAAATGGGCATTTTTTTTCTCTTCCTTGTATATGTACTTAAAGAGTCCTTGAAATTTACTCTATTTCAGTATTTTTATATAAAAGTCTTTGGTAAAGAAAAAGCTGAAAAGATGCAATTCGATTGAGAAATATTTATAATTGAGGGGAGTTTGTAGATATTTGGCAGTGTTAATTTCAAAACTGACTGCAGAAAGTTGTTCAGAAGCGGGAAGACTCAAAATGAAACTAACATTAAAGAAATGGACTTAAACCAGTCGGATGAAAAATCATGGAATCTAAGAGAAATTGACAAACCAACAAAATTCCTAGGGCTCTAAAAAATTCATTAAAGTTAATTCATTAAAGTATTGAAGTTTTCTTTGTGAAGAATACAAACATTCTAATAAAGGTTTTTTTTTTAAAAGGGGTCTCATTTTCAATATTGTGTTTTTTTGGCAGCTCTAACTTTTGAAGCTGTCGTCTTTTTTATTATTCATTCTATGCGATACAAAATTGTTGAAAAAACCTTGCTTACTCATTTTAGGTAGCGCTACAGTCCGGGGTGGACCTGCACCTGGGTCTTCAGCCAGCTCGGTACCTAGCTAGCTATCTTCAATTTCACACAACAAGTTGGTTGAGAGGTTCACCCACCTGAGTCTCGGTCTTCCTCTACTGCGAAGTCCCTCGGGGTTGGATTCGAAGACCTTCCGAGCTGGAGCGTTGATGTCGATTCGCTCTACATGACCTAGCCATCTAAGTCGTTGGTCATTAATTCTGCTAACTAAGTCAGTGTCGCTATACAGCCCGTACAGTTCGTCGTTTAATCTTCTCCCCCATTCTCCATCTATGCGTACGGGACCAAAAATCACAAGAAGAAGTTTTCTCTCGAAGCATCCTAAGACGCTCTCATCTTTCTTTGACAGGGTCCAGGCCTCAGCGCCATAAATGAGAACCGGGATGATGAGTGTCTTATAGATGGTGATTTTAGATGCTCGAGAGAAGATTTAACTTCTCATTTGCCTTCTTCTCGTAATTCCAAAGAAGCAGCGATTTGCAAGAGTTATTCTTCGTTTGATTTCAGCGCTCGTGACGTTTCTGAGTTTATAGCAGTACCTAGGTAGACAAAGTCCTTAACTACCTCAAAGTTATAGCTGTCCATGGTGACGTTTTGTCCGAGAAGTCGTTGTTCAATGTCCTTTTTGATGACAGCATATACTTGGTCTTGCCCTCATTGACCATTAAACCCATCTTCTTCGCTTCCGTCGCAATTCTCACAAACGTCCCACTGACATCACGCTTTGATCTTCCAATTATGTCAATATCATCTGCATATCCGAGTAATTGGATGAACCTTTGGAAGATTGTGCCCCTAGGGTTGAGTTTTGCACAATTCTTTCCAGAACGATATTAAAGAAGTAGCATGACAGTGCTTCGTCTTGTTTTAAACCTTTTTTGACATCAAATACATCGTTGAGATCTTTTTGGACCTTGATAGAGCAGCGTGCATTCTCCATCGTCATTCTGCACAAACGGATAAGTTTGACATTGATGCCAAAACTAGACGTGGCTCTGTAGAGCTCTTCCCTAAGGATCCTGTCATGCGGCTTTAAAATCGATAAAGAAATGATGGGTATCGATTTGAAGCTCCTGAATTTTTTCCAAGATCTACCTTAGTGTGAATATTTGGTCGACAGTGGACTTTTCTGGTCTGAAGCCACTCTGGTAAGGAGCTATCAGGTTGTTACCGAACGGCTTCAGACGTTCACATAATACGGCAGAGAGGATCTTATACGCAATGTTAAGGAGACTGATGCCTTTGTAGTTGGCACAATTTAGAGGGCCTCCTTTCTTATGTATCGGGAGCACTAAGCTGAGATTCCATTCATCGGGCATGGTTTCTTCCGACCATATTTTGCAGATGAGTAGGTGCATGCTCCCTACCAAGTCATCGATTGCTGCTTTGTTGATCTGCGTCGCCTGGGTTGAGTGGTCCTATCTCCCTTACAGCGGGATTCGGTTCGTCATCGCCGTCATATAATTTGGTGAAGTGGTCTTTCCATATTCTCAACATCGACTGCGGTTCTACAAAAATGTTCTCCTGATCATCTTTACAGGCTTGGTTTCGTGGCTGGTACCCTTGGGAGGTTGTTTTTATCTTTTGGTAAAATGTAAGAACCGATCAAGATCTTCTCGAGCTCTCTTTTTTTCAATCGAACAATCCGGTTTTTCTCTCTCCTCTTCTGCTCGTAGAGCTTGCGAGCAGATTTGGTTCTTCTGTGCAGCCCTGTTTTGTATGCCTCTTGTTTCGCTGCGTGGGCTTGCCGGCATTCATCGTCAAACCAGTGGTTTCGCTGTGGTGGTCGTGTGAAACGTAGCACTTCAGAGGCAGCATCTCTGATGGCTGCAAGGAAATGTTGCCACTGGTTTTCAATGCTTAATGCAGGCAGCATAGGACTCCTTAAGAGGCTATTAGGGACTTGATCGGAGAAGGATATGGCAGTATCTTGCGATTGTAGCCGTCTATCGTCGAAGCTTCTCGCAGTACTTCCTTGTTTTGGCTTGAATTGGGATATCCGTAGCCGTATCTTGGCTATAACGAGGTAGTGGTCCGAGTGGTTGAAAAAACTACTCGATACAAGTCGGTACCAATTAGTGTCTGACTTTTTGACACCAATTTATTAGGACCTATCTTTACTTTAGAGCATGTTAATAACTAAATACTTTCCCATAGCTTTAAGACCATCCCTGAGGCTTGGTTCTTTTTAATTTTGGAACATACAATTCAAACTGTTTCAATTTCGGAGTTCATTTGACTTTATAGTTGCTGATTGTGTTATACACCGTGTTTTTTTATCAACTTATGTAACCACTACCATTTTAAGGACACGATGTTTTGGTAGGGTTCAGCATTTGATTTCTTTGTATAACCCTGAAGTTGGATGCCATTTATCCAGAAAGGGTTTCAATAGTTGTTTATTTAAACGCAACCTTCTTTTGGATACTTATGCCACAGCTCTTTCCAAGTAACCAGCTCATTCTTTGTTACTTCAAGTTTGGATTTTCTCTGTTTTTTTGTCCTCTTTCCATTAAAAAATTGCACTCAATATTTTTGTTTGTAAAATGTATACGTGTCGATTTTATTTCATTTTGTCTGAAACGCCATTTTTACTTTCAGCTTTCATATCTGGACTTATCCAGCACCAATATGGCAGTGTCATAAGTGGTGATGTAAGAGTTGATGTCCACTGGAATATCAAAATTAAAAGGTTGGTCCTAAGACACTTCCTTGTGGTACATCGGCTTGAATTAACTTTAGTTCCTAGCAATTTGGATAGTACCGTACTCCGCCGTTTCGTAATATACAACTTCAGTCTTTCCTAGTATTGCCTGGAAAGTTCCCTTTGGAATTTTTATTTAAGTTACAAGTTCTAATCCTTATTTAAATCTTAAAACATGTAAGAATAAAGCTAAGAAAACTTGTTTTCTTCAAGAACCTTTTCCAACAAATCCTTATTTCGATGTACTTCTCTATTGTGGAATATGTTCTTCCTTGAAAATTGGTTTTAATAGATCGATAGATTTTTATTTTCGTATTCAAATTACATTTGATAAGGTATCGCACAGTTTAAGTATACAAATATTGTTTTGCTGAGTCTTTTTAGTAGCAGTTTTTAGAGGAATTGTTCCATGATATTGATTGTTGTCTAATCATTTTTATATATATATACCAATGACATCTGTATTTTCCCAAGCGGTTGGAAAATTGTAATTTGACAAATAAAACCTTCGACATAACAATGTAAATAATGGAAGTTTTGTGTGTCACTCAAGAAGAGCTGAAAATATTTCTCTTTTAGCCCGAAGTATTGACGAAAACCTAGATTCGATCTCATATATCTTTCGAATAACGATATTAAACTGTATCTTGAGTAAAGCCTACGGTCATATGGTTCTAAAAGTGAAATTACCCATTACCAGAAATTCCTTATCTCTTGAAAACAGTTTTTCAGCAAACAATTTTCTTCAATTATGAGGCCCATTTGAACTCATTTGTTGCATTTGAGGTTCAAAAAATGTCTTTAAATAATGTTTAAAAAGCGTCTCCATTTTCAACGTGTCCTTGTTTGGTGCTGTTCCTGGGGTGTCAAGTGACCACAAATTACTTTTTCGTCAATGTAAAAGATTTAAGTTTTATTTTTAAGGTAATAAACATACGAAATAATCCTAATTTCTTAAGAAAAATGTTCTGGATGTGATATTTTTTCAAGAAGTAATTACGACTGCATCCGGTCTCTTTGTATTGAAAAACTTAACATTTTCTTGCTTATTGGACAGGTCCTAGTCAAGGCTCTAGAACCGATTGAAAATCTTAAAAATGGAATTTCTTTCTCTTAACAAATTTCCCTCCTAAGTTCGATACTTAACATTGGTATAACTTTTTATTGCAAATAGTAGCTGTCAGCAAAGCCCTCAAATCCATAGAAAGCACTATTAAGCACCTTAAAAGTTCTACATACGCTAATTTTAACATTATTTGATTTTTTTAAACCACTATTTCAGTATACCTAAGTTTTCAACTGACGCCATAAAAAAAAACATTAAAAAATAAGTTAAAAATAAAAAAAGTATCATTGCAGCACTCTAGCACATCCTTTAATTCACTTAAATAAAAATATACCCTTTGGCAGAATATCCTATGAACAACTTGTGTACCTATATAGTAAATCGCTTTGAATAATTTTCACACATTCTGTGCTCCGCACGCGTGCCCCTGCGTCGCACAGTACTGTGCCACACCGCCGCACCGTATACAACCACCACATAGCGTGAAGTAACAAATTGATGCTATGTTGCATCAGTTGTATACCTATCGCCGCCGCCACCACCTTCACTACCTTTTTGTTGTCCCAATTTTCATCATCATCATCATCATATCGTCGTCGGTCGTCGGTCGCCACCTCTGCCGCCGCTGTATATCCTGTGTGCACATCACAGGATCGCATCTACAGCATACATCCTGCCTGCGAGTTGAGTTTCCCGACTCCCTCTCAAACCCTGCCTCTTCATACCAAAATTCCATTTTTGGCTAGAAGCGTTTTAGCTGTTTAAAGAGTCCTGAAAATATGCAACGCGCGTTTAAATTAGTTTGCGAGCTTGCTGAAAATATATTTTCCTTTTTATTTTATTTTTATCTCTCTCACCGAATAAAATTCCTCTCGTAAAACCGCACTATGAAAAAAGGACCTTAAATAAAACAGAAACACACGTGAAAACAAAAAAAAAAAAAAAAAACAAAAGTAAAAAGTAAAAAGAATTAATTTTACGCGCAATCATTTCCAACATCATGCCCCCAGTTTATGATGCCCAACCAAAATCAAACACCACACACACAAAATTACACACACACAGACACACTCTAGGAACAAGGATATTTTTCGTATAATTCTCATTCCGTATACACGGAAAAATGTGAAGCTTTGAAATGGCATACATAATTACTATAAAACCCGGAAAAGTAAGGTGGAATTTGAAAGTGAGAGAGATGATGATCTCTACCGACTCAACCGACCCAATTCCAAAGCTCCAACTCAAAAACCCCCTTTAGTTGGAGTTGGGTAATAAATTGACTCAAATGAAGTCCATGTTGGGCGGGTTGGACTTAAATTTAAAAAAAAGGTGCAAAAACAAGTAAAGTATAACAATTCGAGTAAAAAATATTTAATTTTACTTTGACCCCAGGGCAGTTGTTTAAATTGCATTATTTGCGGGATATATGAATATTATTTTTTCTGAAAGCACCTGAAATGGTAATTTTCGTAATTCTTTTTTTTTTTCATTTCAACACATAAAATATTTTATATGTATGTATGTATGAAAACCTCTTGTGTTTGTGTTTTTGTGTTACTGAGAACTTACACGGAAAAGGACGAATTGAAATAATCATAACTTACCTACATTATGATTATATGAACATTAAATTAAGCGTCCATTAAAGTGCTCGTGTATGAATGTAGTTTTTTTTTTGTTGGTCCTTTCGTTCGTCCTTTTTGTTAAGTCGAATAAAATAGCGTTGCAAAAAATAATATTGTAACAAGATAGTAAGGTAGAATAATTTAAATCTACTAGATGAAACATAGGACGGAATATAAAAATGTTAATAAATGAGATCTGAGTTATTTTTAATGTGTACTACATTAAATTAAATAAATTAAATTTATCCAATGCACCTATAAATAAATTAAAATAACCATGTTTTATTTTGGTTTTATTTTTTAATTAAAAAGGTACAAATATAGTGAATAAAAGTTAAACTGAAATAATTTTGTTCATTCTTTTATTTCAATACATTTTAACATCATTTCACACTAAAACTTAAAGCAAGTGATATTTATGGATTTATTTAACAGACAAATATATTTTCAAAAAGAGGCTGGGATGCGACTCACACTGATAACTTCAAATCCCGTCTGTCGATTTGTCTTAATTAAAAGGTTTGCTGGATTTCGTGATTTGTTAAAAAAGTTATCAGTTTAATTATTCTAAAAAAATTTAAATTAACGAACAATATTTTGTCCAAATGTCAATTTTTCTCAAAATTTTATCGCATGTTTAAAACAATATTTCTTATGAGATCAAATTAGTTTAAGGCAAATAATTTGAATTTTTGAAAAGAAAACGAAATAAGGACAACGTACTTCGGATATGCATGTGGAATGTTAAGTCCCTGAACAGACCACGTGCGGCCGAAGAATAAGCAGACATCACAGCCATCCAGGAAATACGATGGCATGGGCCGGGCAATACGAGGATGGAAAACTGCGACATTTTCTATGGTGACTTTTAACGTGAAAACCAACATCCCTTATTTTGAGATATAGGTGCATCAAAGAGCGCCTCATGACCATCCGCGTCAAGGTTAGGTTCGGCAACATTAGCCTGATATGCGCTCACGCGCCCACATAGAAGAGAAGGATGACAACACCAAAGAATTGTTCTTCGAGCTCTTAGACAAAACATATGAGCAGTGTCCTAGCTACGATATTGAAATTGTATTAGGCGATTTTAATTCCAAGCTAGGAAGTTAAGACATCTTTGGTGGAATAATCGGGAAAAACAGACTGCACGACAACTTCCGACAATGGATTCCGGCTCATAGATTTTGCTGCAGGGCGAAAAGTCATGGTAGCCAGTACGAGTTTTCCACACCTCAACATCCACAAAGGAGCTTGGACTTCTCCAGATCAATCTACCGTCAACCAGATTGACCATATTGCGATCGATGCCAAACACGCTTCCAGCATCACGGATGTACGAACTTTCCGAGGAGTTAACATCGACTCGGACCACTATCTCGTTGTAGCTAAGGTAGCACTTTTTGTTTGCAGACCCAAGGCAAAACAGAGAGGTGCTGGGAGAAGAAACAACGTCGAACGGCTACAATCGCCAGAGATCGCCAAATCCTTTTCCGACCGAGTTACAAGTAACCTCTCTCGAAGTTCTCTGCCACCAACACAATGTATTGAAAACCAGTGGCAACATTGCCAAGATGCAATCAGAGAAGCCGCCTCTGCTGTGCTGGTTTTCAAACAGCCACCAACAAGGAACACCTGGTTTGATGAGGAATGTCGGCAGGCAAATGCAGCCGAAAAACAGGCACGCAAAGCGGCGCTGCATAAAAGGACGAGGGCTGTTCATGAGCTCTATGAGCAGAAGAGCCGAGAGGAACACCGACTTCTTAGAAGCAAAAAGAGAGGGCATGAGAAGCGTGCGGTCGAAGATGTTGAGAGGTTTTAAAAGCAGGAATGAAGTTCGAAAGTTTTATGAACAGGTGAAACGAAATTCACAAGTCCATAAACCTAGAACCAAAGGTTGCAAAGACAAAAGTGGAAACAATATATTGGAACCGCAATCAATGCGGAGGATATGGAAGGACCACTTCTGCAGACTGTATAACGGCGTTTTCCAACCAAATTCCGCTGTCAGGCAGGATAATCCATTCAACATAGACGACGAAAGCCAAAATCTCGTCATCTCGACTTAGACGAAGTAAAAGATTGCCATATCTAAGCTGAAGTCAAATAAATCTGCTGGACCGGATGGTTTGAATGCGGATGCTTTTTAAAGCAGCTGGAGATGTGTTGGTTAGGAGCATGCACCAACTTATCTGTAAGATATGGTCGGAAGAAAGCAGGCCCGTAAATGGAACCTCAGTATTGTTTGCCCGATCCTGAAAAAAGCTGACCCTCTTAACTGCACCAACTATAGAGGAATCAGTCTACTTAACATCGCCTGCAAAATCTTCACTGCCGTGATATGTGTGTTTAAAGCCCATCGTCAACAACATGATAGGTCCTCATCAGTGTGGTCTTAGACCAAAAAAGTCCACAGTTGATCAAATATTCGCATTAAGGCAGATCCAGGAAAACACCCAAGGACACCAAATCGACACCCACCATCTTTTCATCAATTTCAAGGCCGCATATGAAAGAATCTACAGGGACAAGCTGTATAGAACCATGTCTAGTTTTGGCATCCCTGCCAAACCCGTCCCTGCAGGATGACCATGGAGAACTTACGCTGCTCCATAAGGGTTGGAAACATTTTAACAGAACCTTTCGATGTCAAAAAAGGTTTTAGACAAGGTGATGAGCTGGCATGTGATTTTTTAACATCGTGCTTGAAAGAATAGTGCAGAGCTCACATGTCAACACTAGAAGCACTATCTTTCAAAAGTCCGTCCAATTACTGCCATATGCTGATGACATTGACATAATCGGAAGAACTGAGCGTGATGTCAATTTGGATTTTGTGAGTATTGAGGCAGAGGCGGTAAAAATGGGGTTAACGGTTAATGAGGCAAACCAAAGTATATGCTTTCGTCAAGAAAGGACATACAACACCGAGGTCTTGGTCAAAACGTTACCATCGACGGACGTAACTTTGAGGTTGTCAAGGAATTCGTCTACCTAGGCTCCGCTGTAAACGCAGAAAACAACACCAGCGCTGAGATCAAACGAAGAATAACTCTTACTAACCTCTGTTTCCTTGGACTAAGAAAGCAATTGAGTGGAAAAATCCTGTCTCGAAGGACTAAAGTGTCACTATATAAGACTCTTATCATCCCCGTCCTGCTATACGGTGCAGAAGCATGGACTATGACAAAAGCGGATGGAAGCTCCTTAGTTCGTTTCGAGAAAAAAGTTCTTCGTCTGATCTACGGTCCCGTATGCATCGCAGGGGAGTGGAGGAAAAGATGGAACGACGAGCTATACGAGCTGTACAGCAACGTAGACTAAGCCAGAAGGGTAAAAGTCCAACAACATACAGGACAGCGCAGTAGAGGAAGAACACGGATCAGGCGGCGCACACAAGTGAAAAGTTACCTCACCCAACTTGGAGTTTGTTGATTAAGGCCCTAGCTTACACAGGACTGTAGCGCCACCTAATGTAAGTAATTAAGTCGAAAATCTTTTTTTACCGACTTTTGTTACTTTTTTAAGGTTTTAATTTTTTTTTTTAAATCTGTCAATTGAAGTACGTACTCCTACAACTTGACGCACAGACATCTTTCTAAAAATCTTTTATTCGACTCTAGGGACCTTGAAAGGTCAAAATTTCCAATTTGACAAATCAAATTACAACAATTTCCTATGGGAAGTTAATAATTTCCTAGAACAAATATAAATTGCTGATTGCAGACAAATTTTTCAGATTAACGGGTCTGCAAAAAGAATAAATTTATTTCATAACCTTTTTAACCATAGTAATTCCGTATAAATTATTGCAGTAAACATTTCATCAGTTCATTAAAACTTTTTAAGTTTATGATAAACCCAAGATACTTTTAATTATTCATCATATTTATAAAGATTTGTTTGACCATAAGGTCATCACATCGACAAATACATTCATCAAGTTCGTGAATGAGTACGTATCATTAAGCTTATTGTATTAATGAAAATCATGATCATATTGATGAATGCTGGCATCAATGTGACGAATTTAGTCAATATTTTGAAGAAATATTTGTCGTATCGTTTATGAATTTGATCATCGGTATCACGAATTTTTGATGAAATTTGTTATCATATTGATGAATATGCTCATCACTTTGATGAATGCAATTATAAATATCCTTATGTTAATTATTGTTTTGTGATTTGATTATAATATTGAAGAATTTTTTCAACATATTGATGGATTTTCATAGAATACAAAATTATTCATTATGTTGATAAATTGCGCATGAAGTTCTTACATCATAATGACGAAAATTATTTTCAGGGTAATTCAGTTTAAATAATCAATATACGAGTATGTACTTTCGAACTATTTTTCAAACTTTCTCACTAAACACTTTTGTTTAACTCACTGAATAATTACCTTTAAGTCGTATTCTTATTATACTTATATTTTTTCGAAATTACATATTTTCAGAATTTGATTGAAGAACTTTTTCTCCGTAATATTTATTCCCCGCAGACGTATAAACTCTGTTTATATATCATTTTCATTCAAATTGTGCCGTTCGGTTTATTGAAGAAAAAAATGAGCAATTTATGATTTCCATTTAAGTATCAATCTCAACTCTCAAAATGGATCATCAATTTTATTTTATTTTCTTCGAATGCTATAACAATAAAAACCAATATTTATGAACCTATTTTTATACATATTCTCTTAACTAAAAGATAAACAAAAGCTGAATCCTCCTGTGAAATGTCTTCAATTTAAAGTATAGAAAAACTGATGATTTTTTCGGGGGAAATAAGTACTTGATGTTGGTTTATGTTTATATATGTATGGTTAGTAAGCTTAAGCTACTCTTGTGGTCGATTGTTTCATATGAATAATAAATTAATAAAAATAGATGAACAAAAACGATAAATTTATCTTTTATTTTATAAAAATATTATTAACTCTTTTGAATGTTTGCTGAAGCAATATAAAATATAAAGTTATGGAGAATGATGGTGATGAAAGGAATGAGACTGTTGCAATCTTTCATCTTATTTTTTTTATGGACAATTTAAGACTCTGATGAACTGAAAAAGAAAAGATATTTCTAAAAGTTGGTATATTCCTAAGAAAGTATGAGGGTGATGGATTTTTATTTTATTTTGTAAGAAATTAATTGGAATTTGGAGTTTCTGAAAATATCACAGAACCAACTCCGCACTCCATCTTTGAGCCGTCAGTTATGAAACCTATCGATATGATGTCATCCTCCCAATCATCTCTGGATGGGAAAATAACCTTAAAACCCTTACTAAGTCTTTAAGCAGGAGTGCAGTAGTCAGTGTCAATCGATATAATATCTGAGGGAATCAATTTCGTTGTGTTGCTGTGACCATAAGGTTTTGACAACCAGCTGTTTGATATAACTATGTATTTAATAAAAAGGGCGATTTGTAGAAGATCCAAAATAACGTTTAAGGCATCCGTTTTGCAAGTACGCATGGCCCCTGTAGTGCCCACGCAAGCTGTTCTCTGAACCTTCTTTAGCTTATCAATATTATAGGCTTTGCTAAGAGCAGCCCACCAAACAATCGAACCATATGTTAAGATTGAACGTACTACGGCTGTGTACGTCCATAAAATCATCTTCGACTGAAGTCCCGTTTTTTTGCCGAAAGTTTTGCTGCAGGCGTAGAAAGCAACACAGGCCTTCTTAACCCGTACTTCAATATTTAGTTTCCAATTTAGTTAAGGGTCGAGTATAACTCCCAAATATTTTGCACTGGAAGACAATGATAGGATTTGACCGTTGAGTAGAGGTAGCGTGAAGGGTGGTACTTTAGTTTTGGTGGTAAAGAGCAACACTTCAGTTTTACTTTGGTTTACTCCTAGTCCACAACTCGTGGCCCAGTTGCTTACTTTCTTCAAAGCTGACTCCGTGATCTCACTAATCACAGAGGTGTTCTTTCCTGACATCAATAGCACCAAATCATCCGCGTAGGCTACCGTCCTCACTCCACATCTCTCTAATTTAACGAGAATTGTATCCATGACCAGAAGCCATAGAAGAGGCGAAAGGACACCACTCCCCTACTCACGTGTTTTGTTGCGATTGTATTGCCTAGAGTGGCTCGAATCTTCCTGAGCATGGTGCTTTCACTGGCTTTGTCCGGTCGTCAAGCTTGCTCTTTTTCTGAGACGTGCAGATCTCTATCTGTTTCGCTTAACGGCCTTTTCTCGGCTGGCCAGAAGGTTGTTGTATTCATCAACATCATCATAAGAGTGCTATGAATAGCATTGTCTAAACTTCCTGTGGTTTTGGATTACTCGCGAGTGTTGGAACTACCAGCGCTAAATGAGCTCCCTTTCAAGGAGTACTGGCTGGAGGCCAAGAGTTCATCCTCCAAGTCTGTGGATGGTTCTACGTTCGTCATGTCTATTTCGTCCATTTTGCTTCGGTTTCTTGTATGTTGGTCCCACGAGTAGGTCCTAAAAAAGAGGTCAGCCCCGGCAGAGCCGATATACCAGGGTAAGGCAGAAGATAAGACGGACCCTGCCAAGGCATCCGAATGAGCTCGTTAGCGACTGGTTTTCCCCCCAGCCTTTCATTTTTCGGCACGGATTATGTAAGACGCTCACACAACCACAGAAATTAGGGACCCCGTATCTATGGTCAAATTGCATTGGTAATACTTGCTACTATTAAGGATTAGGAAACTTCAGGAATTCAACCTAACCTTACCTGATATCCATCTTGGAAACGTGCAAGACAACTGTGGTGATCATTACCGCCGGGCACCCACTGCGATGGTTTGAAACGTGGATTTTTGTTAGGCAAGTACCCGCGAAAAAAAAAAAACTTTTATATAGCCCTGAAGCCAATATCTTAAAGTTTCAAAAAGATATTTGAGTCGAAAATTAATTTTTACTAACTTTTATTAATTTTTTGTTTAGGTTTTTATTTTTTATAAAAAAACTGCCAATTGCATTTTTCTAAAACTTTTACTATATGTTGAAAACGTTCTTCTACGTTGCACAAAATTATTGTTGTTGTTTCTTAAAAGTTTTGAGGTGACAAATATTTTTTTTATTTTTTTTTTTGAATTTTACATTTTTTTCCAAAAATAAATTTTGTTCGTATCATGGACCAATAAAATATGTAAAATTTACGAAATAGTACGAAATAGTACGAAATTTAATTCAAGTCTCTAGCGGTATTGGTTGAAAAGATATTTTTAGGGTTAACCAAAATTTTCACATATTTTAAATTGCTATGGTAAAAAAAACGACCCACGCAATTTTTTTGAGAGTCCTTGCTGCATCTTTCTTTGAAGTTGATATTCCTCCTGGTTCTTGAGTTATGGGCGACGAAAAAACGTAGCAAGCATGCGGACGAACGAACGTTCAGACGCACAAGCAGACATATCTCTAAAAATAATTTTGTTTCGACTTTAGGGACCTTAAAACGTCGAGTAATGTCAACATTTTAAATTCGATACATCGAGCGATTATAATCATTTACTATGAGAAGTTAAGAACACATCTTTCAAACGGTACTACTTTGTAAGAAAAAGTCCCTAAATTTGAGTACAGTGCATAAAATGAAGAATTCTGATCAAAATTTTGTCAGACTCATCAAAGTTCAAAATATGTTACTAGTATTAAAAAAAAACCTTCACCTAAATGATTGAAATCAATCAGTTCATCACATGCACTCTTGCCCTTTTAATCCATTGTTTCGATCAAAACCTTTATAATAAAAAACCGTCACAAGGGAATAACTTTAACCTTTAATTTTTAATAATGGGTTTTTGATGAAAGAGATATTGTTAAATGCGTCAATGGATGACATTTCGTTAAAGCACAAACAAATATTTCAGATACTTGATATGAGAATATTTTTTGTTTAAAAAGAAAACATATATTATTTGTTAATATAAGGAGTCCTGTAATTAACTTACTGTCAAAGTATTTCCGAATTTTTAGATACCTCAAAGACCATTTTGTAAACATTCAACTTGGTCAAATCAATATAGAGTCGAGAAATTTCATTCCAACGAAAATTGCCTCATCCCTTAAGTTATTTGCTTACTAATTTGATTCTCACATCCAAAAACTTACTACAATCTACAAAATACACTCTCGAACAGCGATAACATAGTCCACCGATTAATGCATTTGTTAGCCGCAGGATATTACAAGTCCGGCTTAATTTCGCTATGTCTTATTGGTAATGGCTAACCCAAAGCCCAACACAGGTTTTTCCCAATACCCTTGCACAATATTCACATGGCATACAAGCTCAAAACACAATCATATACCTTACCTATTCGTCCTTATGTACGTACCTATACAAACCCATCAACACACAACTTGTTCCAAAAGCAATTCCACTTAATTCATTGACATGTTCTATAATGTCCGCTGGTGCTGATATGTTGCTGATGGTTGTGGTGCTATAGTTGGAATATGGAAGCCTGCTAGACTATGGAGTTGGAGATGGCTATGGCACTAGGGCACTATGACTGTGGCTGTTGGTTCTGTTGCGGTGGTAAAATTCTGCAAATTGCCCTACAGCACAATTAGTTTACTCTCGTATTCAGATAGCGCCAAAATTTACCATAAATGTACATTTAGGAAGGTATAAAAGGTGCCTATGCCCACAAAGCACTTTATTGCAAGGATATCTCGTCCTCGTGCTTGAATATAGAATAGAATAGAGTGGGTTTTCATGTATATGTGGTGGATATAGTTCACGCACGCGAGGAGCCTACAATACAAAATTGTATTGATTTGATTTTGCTGACATTTTCTACATATTGAAGGAAAAGTGTCTATGTTAAGTTAAGATCTTTTACCATAGAAGAATTAGTAATTGGCTCATAGTGTGATTTATATTTATTCAAACACCTTTCCTTGACCACAACTCACTCTCTTAAACATTTCCAAGTCACATCTGATGGTCAACTTCAAGGCGATTACAATTTCTGTCCCCTAAGGACTCTCTCAACCCGAAAGTAAAGTAACACAAATTAACCAAATTCTATGAGTGTCGGAGTTAAAGTCGGAGAGTCCTTATATGATTTCCTGTCAAATAAAATTTGAAATATCATCAAATATATATGCATTTATACATTCAGGTCCTGTCAAATCATAGCAATTGAATAACAGTCACCTTGGGTATACTTCGGCATACTCCAACATAAAGCTTAGGACACATCATAGCGAGATAGACAAGGATCTACGAAGGACATTGTATAGTGTTAAGTATGTCACTGTGTGTTGTCGTCCTTCCAGCAATATGCATAATAAATTCTATTAAATCTAACCATAGAACATTATATATAGTCGAATATATGTGTGTATATAACATACATCCTAACCCAACACTATACACATGTCCTTTCGGCTTTCATTCTGTTCTCCACTTAACGACTCCATGATGAATCGTGACGGCTTAATACTCTTGGAAACGGATTCTCTCTTATTTATGAATTGAGTCAAATTACTATGTGTATCGTATTTTATGGAACTAAAATTGTGCTCTAAGGACATCCTCTTCGTTCGTCCCGGTTCGGTTGTATAATGCGCTAAAATAGAAGGATTTCAAAAACACCCACACTCCACACATTCACAAAATACGTTCATACACAGCAACAGCAGCAGAAGCAACCAACAAAAAAAAAAATACACACAAAAATAAATCGAAAAAGATATAGACGAAAAAATTGTTAATTCTTATTTATGGACCTAGAACGAGGGTGACAGTGTGATGATTGTATATGTTTTGGCTCGGCTTCAAAGTAGAGCTTCTAACTTAACTTGGTTTGGTTTTGCGTTCCACCATTATCGTCATCTAGCATCGATTTAGTGTTATGTGTGCGACAGGAATATTCATTTTCACATTTAATTATACAAACGGGGTAAGTTATTATCCTTAGAGAGTTAAATGGGAAGAGCTTAAAAGTGAATGAAAGGATTCAGTTTTGTTTATATATTTTTTTTAGATGGTTTTGTTCCGATTTAATTTTGAAAGGATGAAGCGCAAAACAAGACAGATGAACTTTACACAGCTTGAATTAAATACCCAGAGAGAAAGAGAGATAGAGAGTGTAAAAGAGAGCTTAAGTCTAAAACCGAAATATATTTTTGGTTGACAATTTGTGTTAATTTAGGTAAGTCCTTTTCGCAAGGGATTATTTTGTATATTGCTTTTTTTCATGTGTGTGTGCAACCACACTCAGTATAAAAGAGAGTTGGCTGTCATTTAATAATCTGATGGTATGAAAATACTAGTTCCGCATTGGGCGCCACCTAAATTTTGTATTTGAATTTTTTTTTTTAACATTGAAGGTCAGTTTATTCGATTGAGGTTAAAATATTCTTGAATTCGATGGAATTGAGGGTTGAACAAACTTTAAAATAATCATGGTATAAATTCTCGTAAACAAAAAACTTATCTAATTTATTTAATTGGTTTCACGTGGGGTGTAAATTTCCATGAATCATTCATCCTTTTTTGATTGAAGTAGAAGATATTTCAGGGAAAAAATTAATTTGAATTAGAGATTCTTACTAATTACTTAAGTTGAAGTTGGTTGTTTTCAATTTCTTTCTGAAACGAATTATAAAAAGAGGGCTTTTTAATTATTTAAAAACAATCAAGTAATTTATTTTAATTATTTTACATGGTGGCTCTTGTGGGAGTGGACTAAAGTCGAGATTCAGCCATATTTTTTAATTTTCAAAAATAATCCTCACATTGGGCGCCACTTAAGATTAGATAGTCATAAGAGTACATAGTCGTTTTTTTGTTTTAATTTTAACTAGGAGTACAATTCACTTTGCTTGCCTTTTCCATAGGTCTTACTCCATCTTAATAGGAATTTCTTGATTTCAATAAAACCCTGATTTAAAAATTCATACGTTTCTCCTGTTTTGATTTGAATGTAGCTTGTTCTTTGCCAATAATCTTCTTTGAACCAAATCGGTTTATAACAAGTTGTTCATAGTTTCGTTAAAATATCCATTTATAACGATTTTTTAAAACATTCCCCACATTGGGCGCCAATTAAATTTAACTTTATTTATTTCCACCTGAGCACTTGTAACATAAATGCACTTTTCTTTTTGGTTATGAAAACATGTTCAAATATATTTTTAAAGAGTTACTATTTTTAAACCTATAAGTTTTTAAGTTTGAACACGAGTTTAGAGATTTTTCCCGTAATATACTATATTTCTGTCTCGTTTCGTAAGCTTGAGATTAAATCTGTATATCTGTCATCTTCTGATCTCTCAGTCTGTACAAGAATTCTCTTAAGAACTGTCAGGAGTTAAGTCCTACTTTGGGTTCCATTTTAATATATTAATTCTCAAAGCCATTTGCTTTCACCTTGAAAAATTAATCTTAAATCTGATGTAATATTCTTATCTCGTACTCTGGGTTAGTATTTAATCTGTTTAAAAATTGAAGGGAACAAACAAAACAATACCACGTTGGGCGCCAGTTTAATTATCAATTGGTAAAACTATTTTCCTTGACTTTAAATTTTGAGCTCAGTGTTGCTGGCATGTTTTTTTTCTGTACAAGAAATAATTTCAAAACATTAGGAAGAAGGAAAACTTCCCGCGTTGGGTGCCAGTTAATTTAGTAATTGATGAAGCCATATTCCTTTACTCTTTGTGATAAGGTTTATGATCTCTATGCTACTGTTATGTTCTTGTCCCTTCTCTCACGCTGCATTAAAACTGTACTTAAAAGTGTGAGCAGTCAAAAAGAAAAAAATCCCAAGTTGGGCGCCAGTTTAATTGTTTATGACTGTTTTTCTGAAGAATTAAATGCTAGAGCCATTTTTTACTTTGAAAACTGAACCTTATACCAATGTCATGTTCTTATATCTCTGCATTAAAATCTTGTCTACTTAAAAATGTATAAAGGAAGTCAAACAAAAAAAACTCACGTCAGGCACCAGTTCAAATATCAAATCAATTGGTTTAGTTATTTGCCTTCACTTCGACTTTTGAACTCCATGATATATTTTTATCGCTCTTTCTGTATTAGAAGTCATTTTAAAGAAAAAAGAAAAAATCCCGAGTTGGGCGCCAGTTTTTTAAGAGATTGTTAAAGCCATATTCCTTGTGCTTAAGTTTTGGACTTGCTAAAGCTGTCATATTTTAATCCCTCGCTCTTTATTAAAAGTCTACTTAAAAGTGTAAGCAATCAAAAATAAAAACCCCCACGTTGGGCGCCAGTTTCATTCCTTATAGTTGAAGCCATTTTTCACTTTAGTTTAGTTTAAAGACATTTATTCACAGCGAAATTTCTAAAATGTGTTTTCGAAAGTATGTTTTTATAGTTTCTCGCATAATACAAAACACAAACTCTACTCCCTTGATTACACCTTCTTTTATTTTACTATCACACAATCCCTCTCTGGACGCACCAAATGACATTTTCAATTGAAATAAAATCACCAACCATTTGGCGATCGATTTATTTCTTCTTCCTTCGTATTTCGATTTCTCAAAAAAAAAAAAAAATCGAAAAACATCCGTTTTTTAAGATTTTATTTTCTATTTACTTATTTTTATTACATCGAAGACCGTGGTTGTATTCCTTGTCGTCATCGCCATTTATTTTAGGGCATTTTGCGGATGGTAATGCTTCCTAAAACGAAGTCTCTCGTTGGTAGTTTAGAGGTACCTTTAATGTCAACAACCATATCATACGTAGCCCCATCCTCACCACCAACAGCAGCTTATAGGTAGTAGTTCTCTGGTTTAAGGGTAGGGTTATATGAAGGCATGTAGTAAAAACTTACGTTTATAGTCGACAACATTTTGGATGCTTATAAGTTTCCATACCTCTTTACACACTCCTTACATCGAAAAATATATCCGAAAGGTAAAAAAGGGAGATGGTTATAAAAAAAAAAAAAACAAAATAATAATAACATAAAATCCCCAGCAATCATACCACTAAGACTGAGTGAGTAAGTATATCCTTAAACACAACAATCACTTTTATTTCTTACCAAAAAAAAAACACTGTCCGGAAGATTGTGCGTATACAGTTCGGTTCCTAAACTACATACATGAGGAAGTAAAGAACAAAAAAAAAAAACAAAGAACATGAAGAAGAAGAATCTTCTAATAAATATATCTGTTAGTCTGTATTTTGGGAAAAAAACAAGGAGACGAAACGAGAGTAGTTACACTCGTTCGCCTTGGCATGCCACCTCCTCCCCATGATCATCATCATCACATCGCCATCCCTATCAGACTTATACAATGCCTGTGATGTCTGTGTGGTGATTTCAATAAATTTGATGGCTTTTTCTCGTTAGCTAGGTACAAGTAGAGTTTATACTTTGGTTCTCGTCCTTGTTGGATGTTAAAATGGGATCCTCTTCTTTTTTTTTTTCTTTGTCCCCAAAAATACCAACTCTCCTATACTCTATAATATGAAGGTAGATATAGCCGTGTAGTGCGGGTTCTTATGCGGGTTAAGGAAGTACGCAAACGGATATCCTTGTTGAAATTGAAATTGATTTTTTTCTTTTACTATATCTTAACTTCTCTATTCACTGTTAGATGCGATGTGATGCGGTGGCGTTTTGGTGCGGATAGGTGATATGAAACGAGATACAAATTTAAAAGTGATTTTTGTGGGTGTCCTTTTTCTCTATAGAAGAATAGAGGTATCTACTATGGCTGGCACGACGACGATGATGATGAAAATTGGAGGGATATACCTTCAATTCAAACCTAAGTATATGTAAGATAATATGACTGAATCTTCTTCCTAACTACAGTTTTTTGGTTGATAGTGTAATGTTGAAAATTTAAGTGTTAATCCTAATTTTTATTGAAAATTGCTTTTTATAGGGAATTAGATAAAACGTACCTATTATCAAAAGGAAATGAGTGCACTTATCATGGGTTCGTAATTAAATGGTTTTTTAACTAAAAAGAGTTGAAAAATGTTTTTATTTGGATATTTTCTTAAGAAAGACGGTTCTTTTTTATTTTAAAAATGTTTGTTGGGCTTAAGCTGCTAACAGCTTGAATCCTTTTGGTTGAGAAATTAGACTTGATTTGTGTACGGAACTAGTAACGGTTTGATGAATGTTACAATGGTCAGCAAATTTAAGAATTTTCTATGGATTTTTATGTATTGAATGAGCATTGGTTAAATTGCTCTAACAGGTCAAGTGTCTGAAAATCAACGCTTTAAACTTGAAAAACAAAGCATAAACGAAAGCTATGAACTGGAACATAGTCCTAAACAAAAAGTTTATGAATACTTTGCAGCTTCTAGATACAATTTAAGTTATTAGATAAAAGACACATTGAGTTTTCGTTTGACTCTATATGAGTGTTCGACAAAACTTCAATGTTATATTGCCATGGTATTGAAAAAGTTTTTTGTTTATTCTGGCAGTTATTCAAATTTAAAGTCATCTATTTTAACGATAGTTTTTCACTGTCTACTGCATACAAAATTGTGTTTGCTGGATTTACTTTTAATACATCTTGATTAAGATTTTTATAAAACAAAATTTTCGAAAAAGTAAGTAAATTTTCAAAAACAAAAAACAATATATGACGTTGTATGCAGTATTTTGATTGATTGTTCAATTCATATTTGTATTTATTTTATTTTTATATTTTAATGTTTACATAAATAAAAAAAAAAGTATATTCAAATATGTAAAGACATTAAACATATTCTGTATTTGTTCAAGCAAAGGTAAACAACGCATTTGGAACAAAATATGAAACTTCGAAATTTGCAATCATTATGGCTTTGCATGTCCGTCGTTTTTCATTCTAGAAGATGATCCCCAGAGTCATTCAGAGGAGTGGGTCACGCCAAAGCTTTCTTATCTTTTTTCTGGGTTAAGATCGATGGACTCGAATCCAAAGTTCTTTTCGTGCTTTTCGGAGTACCGGTGATGAAAGCTGGTCGACCCTTCTTTTTGTTAAACGTTTTTCCAACTTAGCAGAAATGTTCGGCTACTGCCATCTTGAAGCCGAATAAGGGCGTGTTCGCGTCACTTTTCTTACGCCATAAAATACATGCAATTACTACGCGAAAGTCGAAGAAATGGAAGAACATTTTTCTGGGCTATTTTTTTGATCGGAATCCGATCCGGTAAAGCCCAAGCATCGAATCAAGGATGTCCACACCTCCCATGTAGTTATGCATCTATAACTTTTGCACAGTCAGTTTCATCCCCGTCCCGCTATACGGTGCAGAAGCTTGTACCATGACAAAAGCGGATGAAAGAACCTTGGGTCACTTCGAGAGAAAAGTTCTTCGTGTGATCTGCGGTCCCGTATGCATCGACGAGCTGTACGGGCTGTACAGCGACGTAGACTTAGCCAACTAGGAGCGCGAAACTGGAGACATCTAGTTAGGGACCGAGCTAGATGGAGAAGTTTGTTGGGTGAGGACCTAGTTCACACAGAACTGTAGCGCCACCTTAAGTAGGTAAGTAAGTTTCAAAAGACTTTTTTACTTTTTGCAACATCGTTTCTTTTTGTTGTTGGATTACATCCCACAAAAGTTGAAAGCATGTTTACAACTTTGTTGTCGTACCAGAATACAAAGGATACTTTTTCACCTTCGATATCTGCCACTCTCTCGATAATGTATCCGCGACATTTCTTTCGTGTTTCCTTTTCTGTGGGAGCACAAACATTTGGTACTCTGTTCAATCTTCACGTTTTGATCAAATATACCCGAAGCTTTGGGGTAATGAACCAGTTATCGAAGAAGATCTTGTGGTTTTTATGTCTTGGTACAGTGACACTCAATCGTGAACAATATATCTACTCACACCAATGTCAGGAGCATCTTCTGGATATGTATTACTTTGATCTCCAGCGAAAAGATCAAAGTCATAACTAAATCCTGACACCCCACTTAAGAGCAAATTCTTATAGCCCCATTTGTGAGGTATCTTTGGGTTGTACGGCTTCAGTTCATGCCAGCATTCTCTAGAAATTGTTTGCTCGTCAACTGCAAGGAATTCTTTCTTTTCTACTAAGAAGAGGCCTAACTTTAAAAAAATTATTATGTCCGGGCAAACCGCGCTTTATAAACTTATCGTTGTCAATTAAGTGGAGATATCGCTTTATATATTCCCATCGGTTGCATGTCATTGCCTCGTAAACAAAACTTTGACCAATTTCTGAGCTCCAATATCCTCTTATTGAAGGTAATTTCACCACTGAAATAAACAGGCAAATACCAACTAATGTCTCCATTTCTCTTACCGTTATATTGGCCGGTTTGTTTATATTGCTTTGTAAAGCTTTTCGGTTAGATTCATCGACTGTCATTTGAGTCAAATCTTTGGTAAAAAAACGAGTAAAACTCAGCTGGAGTCTCAAACTGCGACATGGAATCTAGCAGTTTCCAGTTTCCTTAAAAGAGGAAATCTTCTTCTTTGTACATACCAAGATTTGTATACACCAAATTATGTTCTGCTGTTTCTTCTGTTGCATTTTTTTGGCACAAAACAAGCTAAAGGCTTTTCAACTTCAGAGTCGAAGTCACTAGTTGCAGAAACCACCTCTTCTGATTCCGTGAATCCATTCCTTTTTTCTTCTTTATCTGACTCCAGTATTTACTCTTTACTTTTCGAGCCATTCGTGAGGAATTGAGTAGGATCTCCTTATTGTAAAAATGGAGCTCGATGATGCCAATATGAAGTCACCTATTTGACAAAACCAAAGCCAAAGAAACCAAATATGGCATGATGACTTTTAATCTATATTTTCGTAACTGAATGCACAACCATAAATGGCGGTTTGATAAAATGTCCATTTTCTAGACTATGCATGCACTTACACAAAAATATAAACACACATAATACTAACCAAAATATATGTTTTGTAAAAAAATAATTATTATTAAAACTCTCACTTATTTCTTCTAAAAAACACTGTTTTACTGGGTGAATTTTCAGACGATACGTGACCATGCGCACTGCTCACTTAAACTGAAAAATTAACAAATAAAAAAAAGAAAAACCAAGCATGTTTCTCAGACACAACTACCAACAAATGCAATCTAGTAACCGTTGATTTCCTTATTTTTTTATTTCTGTCGAAAATAGCCACTTTAAAACGTATTTGGGTTATTGTGACTAAATTTCACACCAAATTTACATTTTTAGACAATAAATCCCCAACACGTTTAAGTGAAGTGAAGGCCAGTGTTAGTTATTACTGTAAATTATCGATTGTGCGCAATTTGCAGTAATCGGGATTTTATTACTCCGTTTTGGAGGAAGAATTTAGGTGTGAAGCCTTTCAAAATACAGCTTGTTCAAAAATTGAAACAAAAAATCTATCACAACTCTAAATTATTTGGATGAATGAGCTCTTGAAAAGTTAGACAAAGTCACACTTTCTTATCAAGAAACTGTCTTTAGCGATGAATCTCATTCCTAGTTGAATGGATACATAAACTAGCAAGAATAAAGAAAAAGTCACTTTTTCGTACGGATTAAAGACTGGCGGAATTATTGGGTGCATTTCTTCAAAGATGTTTCGAATCTCAATATTCCTGTAAATGGCAAGCGCTGTCGTGTGATGATAACAAACTTTTTTTTTTGGGCAAAAGCGAAAAACTCAACTTAACTAGCCACATGCAGTACCGAATCTCGAACCGAATTCTGCAAAGACGAAAGTGGAAACATAATAGTGGAACCGCAGTAAATGCTGAGTGTATGGAAGGACCATTTCTCTTGACTGTAAAACGGCGATGACGAACCGAATTCCGCTGTCAGACAGAATGATCCATTCAATATAGACGACGAAAGCCAACAATCCCGTCTTCCCGACTAAGACGAAGTAAAGATTGCCATATCTAAGCTGAAGTCTAACAAAGCCTCCACCGGAGTAGATGCTGAGCTCTTCAAAGCAGCTGGAGATAATTTTGTTAGGAGCATGCACCAGCTTATCTGTAAGTTATGGTCAGAAGAAAGCATGTCCGATGAATAGAACCTCCAGTATTGTTGGCCCGATTCTGAAACAAGTATGACCCTCTAAACTGCATGGAATCAGTCTACTTAAAACCGTTTACAAAATCTTCTCTGTATAGTAATATACGAACGTCTAAGGCCCATCGTCAACAACCTGGATAGGTCCTTATCATCACTGTGGTCTTATACCAGGAAAATCTACAGTTTATCAAATATTTACATTACGGCAGAACCTTTAAAATAACCCAAGACCATCAAATCGACACCCACCATCGTTTAATCGATGACAAGTCTGTGTATGATAGCATCTACAAAGGCGAACAGTAAAGAGCCATGTCTAGCATCCCTGACAAACTAGTCCGTTTGTGCAGGATAAGCATGGAGGATTCGCGCTGTTCAATAAGGGTTGTAAACAATTTGACTGATCTTTTAAATGTCAACAAAGGCTTTAGACAAGGTGAAGCGCGCTGTCATGCGATTTCTTTAACATTGTACTTACAAGAATAATGCAAAGGTCGCGGCTCAACATTAGAAGCAATATCTTTTAAAAGGCTGTTCGGTTACTATAGGATATGTTGATGGTATTGACATAATCGGACAAACTCAGCGTAATATAAAAGGGGATTTTGAGGGGCAGAAGCGACAAAAATTGGTTTAATGGTAAATGCGGGAAAAACAAAGCACATGCTGTCATCAAAAAAGGACCCACAACACCGGCGTCTTGGTCAAAAGTAACTTTGTTTTTTTTGAGAACTTTTTCTACCTGAGATCAACTAAAAATCCAGAAAACAAGACCAGTGCTGAGACCAAACGAAGTATAAACCTTGCTAACCGTAGTTTCTTTAGGCTGAGAAAGAACCAATTTTATAGCACAGCCCACTCTCGAGCGACCAAAGTGTTGCTATATAAGGCTCTCATAATCTCCGTCATGCTTTACGGGCCAGAAGCATGGAATACGACAAAATTGGATAAAGCACCTTGGGCCTATTCGAGAGAAAAGTTCTTTGCGTGATCTACGGTCACGTATGCATTGGAGGTGAGTGAAGGAAAAGATGGAACGATAAGCTGTACAGTGACGTGGACTTAGCAAGAAGGATAAAAGTTCAAAGACGAGATGGCTGGGTCACGTAGAGTTCATAGAAACCAATGCTCTGGCGCGGAAAGTCTTCTAATCCACGCCCACAGTAGTAGCGTAGAAGAGGAAGACCGCTGATCAAATAGTGTGCACAAGGGGAAAGTTACCTCACCCAACTCGAGTGCGAAACTGGAGATATCTAGCCAGGGACCGAGCTAGATGAAGATGTTTGTTGGGTGAGGACCTAGTTCACACAGGACTATAGTACTACCTTAAGTAAGTAAGCATGTCTCTACCCAGCATAGCGTTCTTGAATTTTGTCTGCCTTAATCCATTTATCCTATTTAAATAAAACTATTATAAGCTGCTAATGGAGCAACATTAAGTTGCCAAGTTATTGTTCATAAACATAAATATTTCAAAGAATGACAAAAAACCATCTTTTATTCATTTACCCCTTTTAAAGGATTTCTTTTTTCCATTTCTTTTTTTCGTTTTGTTCCTGTCAGGGACCAACAAAAAAAATTCCTCCTGTAGACGCATTTCACAGCCAGACATGCATCTGGGCATTCCGACTTTTCATACTTTAAATTCCATTTGACTTCATCTTAGTACCTTAACTATATTCGAGTATTGCTATAGTACTGTTTGTTTGTTTGTATGTTTTTATATTATTTCCCAGCCGAAGGACACAAAGGAAATGCAAAAAGTTTATTTTTATTTGAACATAAAATATTTTCACTTCTTTAAGCCTTCACGGCTGCACCCCACCAACATCCCATTCAACATCCGCCTCTGTTTCGGTCGCGTTTTTCATTTTATTTTTCATATTCCTTAGGTATATTCGTGTATTCCTTATCCTGAAAGCAGTAGGTATATGTTCCATGCCAAACCAACTCCTGATGATGCCTGGCTGAATAATTTCGTCCTGCCCATCAGCGGAGTAGTGATTTTTTGTTTGTGTTGGTAAATTATTCATTTTTCACATTCAAGGAAGTGAATCATGCACACAAAAAGTAAAAAGTTCCCATCATACAGCAAGGACCCTGTGTGAAGATAAATCGATGGAATTAAAGTCCTAATTTTTAAATTACGATCGACTTAAAAAAAAAAAACAGGAAAAGTTGATGGGTGTGTATAGCATAGTCTTCCGGATCCGGTAGAGTGTATAGTGGGTATAAAGTTGCAAAGGACCTCGCAATATTTAATTAGAGTTAACCCGTTCCCTTAAATAGAGTGATATTTTTAAGCGCTTTCATCAATTGATATTCAATGAAGTGAAAAATGTCAATTTATGGAATCAGTTTGAGCGTAAAATTAAACACAGTGGTGGCGGTGGTGGTTGGGATGGTGATGGCAGCGTTCGTCGGCACTTAATCGTGAAGTCAAACGACCAAAATATTGAAAGGATCAATGTTACTGTTTGGCATGGGACTTTTTGTTGTTGTTGTTGCTTCAAACTAACATAAACAAAACCAATATACCTATACCACCCAACCTATGTATAGACTTATAGAAGGTCCTTATGCGACAACTGTTTCCTGTTTGCGAAATCGATTTTGAGTAATTGCTTCTGTCATTGGCAGATTAAAAAGTTTCGCTTCCAAATATATATTTGTACGGGTATGTATGGACGTTCCTTTGCTTTTCAGAAGAAAACTTTGCTAAAACGTTTAACTGCCTCCATTTGATGGAATTTTTGGTCGTGTATCCTTTTAGTCTTTTGCTATATTACTCTGGTACCTATATATTGTAACAGAGAGAGAGGAAAAGAGAGTAAAAAAAAAAGTAAGAAACGTCACAAGTTCAGAAGATGTGAAGTGAACCCTTTTTTCTTGCAACCCCAACCAACTCCAAATGGACTATAAAAGCATAGAAAGAGCGACGAACGTCGAGCGAGTGTGTTTAAAAGAAGAGGAATTCCGCTTGTGTGGTGCGCGAACTTCCGGAAGGAGAATATTTCATTTCCTTCTTCTTATTTTTGGATTGCTAAAAAATTGCCAACTGACAGATTTGATGGATTTTATTTGTTCTATTGAAAATTGAAACTAGAGATAGCTTTGGGTAATGACGTGTGTACCTAATGTGAACACTCCTAGGTTCGATGATTGGTTGGATTTGTTTGAATGTACATTTTTTAATGTATGACTGTAATTGACAGTTACGTGCGTTTTGAGAAATTAATTATTTTTGACATATGATTATGGCAAATGTTAAAATATAAAGTTTTTTAGAAGTCTTAAGATCCTTTGGACTTTGGAAGACACATTAGCATTCAAAACCCTCTCCAACTTGATGGTCTAAAATTTTGAAGGAAATAATGAAAAACATTTTTATTTGTTTTTGGAGTCCAAATGAGTTTCATCGAACAGAAATCTGAACACAGCCTTTTAATACATGTTTGGAAAATTTCTTCTCCTTTTTCCCTTATTTCTAAGAATTTCATCAAAATCCGTTCAGTTTTTTTATGTAAAACTGATTTTGTAATAAGTTTTTAAAATATGTTTTGTACATTTTTAATCTTATCAAATGAAAAACGAACATTTCGAGCCTCATTGCAAAACCAATGCTAATTAAACATAATTAACTTCCATTTTACGATTCATTATGAAAGAAAATAATGCCTCAATAGAATTCTACTTAAGAAAAACTTCTTCCAAAGGTCATTGCTATCAAATACCATTTACCTTTTCATTTCCGCAACTAAAGAAGAAAAGCAATAATAACTTAATTGGCCTATAATAAAAGGTCAACAAATTACCCTTAAATGACATAATTTGTAAGTTAGTATGTGTTTAGAAAATATTTTGTTTTTGAATACTTGAAGAAGTTTTCTTTTGTTTTTTTAATGACATCGCTAATAGAAAGGGGGTGATTGTTTGTTGAAATAAACAAAATAATTACACGCTCTTTTCAAAAAGAAAAGATCGAAAGGTCATTAAATTCCATTGAAAATTGGAAAAGTATTATTATTAGGTATATTTTTAATCAATTGATTACTTAGAAGTTTACAAAACTCAGAAATGCTTATATTACTATAACCATTTTTTCTGTTCTACATAATTTGTTAACTTACGAGCTCGTAGCTCAATGACATTGTTTTGGAAAAATGAGTAAACAAATTTAAATATGATTTTTTAATGAAAGTCCTTAATATTTTAAAGTTTTCGAAGGTAAGTATGTTACAGAATTTTTACGGCCAGAAAAAACCTTAAGAGGTCTTTAAGTGAAAAAACTATTTGTTTTAAAAAGGTTACAAATTTGACACATAAAAAACCCTAAACAAAATCAACTTTTCCAAATCAATTCTTTAAAAAAAATGATAAAAATGAGAGAACCCAACATTCTTAAGTTTCAATCTAAGGAATTCAGAACAGAGAACCCAAGACTATAGGTATTTTCATATCTTCAAAACTCAAAAAGGGTAATATCGTCTCGAACTCATAAAATGAAGTCTTGTCACTGCCTCTGTTTTTATCGTGAATGGAATTTGTAGTATGGTCTCGTCTCGTCTAAGTTTTGCATCTTCAATTGTGTTTATGATTTTTGAGTTAGGTCTAACAATTGTATTTCAAAACCATACAAAATAGTATACGATTTTTGAGAAAGTAAGTTGTTCAGAAAGTTGGATACTTTGAATGCAATTTGACACAAACAAGCTAGAATTTTGTATGACATTTGTTTTGAAATTTGAATAGCAGTGAAATTTTTTTAAGCGATTTTAAAAGATTGAAATAATTCTGAAACGTCATTCAGGGTTTTGGATTCAAGCGCACTTTATAAGCCTTCAGAAAAAAGCACTGATAACTTTTTCGTGCGATAAGACGTTACAGTTTTCCACACCACATGCTCTTTGACCATGTTCTTGCATAAAAAAATCTCAGGACACATTGTCCCATTAAAATGGTGATTTGAAGTGTTCTCTTTATGGTTCGATGTTATGGCAACTAGGGGCTTCAAGTTGTGTCTTTCCCTGAACATCAAGTGCTGACATTATCTTCACACTTGCATTGGTAATAGTTACATACTGATCTCGGGTTTATGTCATGACTTATTTTACTCGAGACTCAGCTGTTTGACACAGGAAAAATATGCAAAACCAAACCTATGTCCCTAAATATTGGGCTTAGTACGATTGGGCTAAAGATCCACCCACAGTAAAAAAAAAAACCTGTTGTTATGAGAGAGACACGAGAAGCCTTGGACAAATGACACTATCAAAATTACAACAAAATTATGGATAAAAATTGATTATGATCTAACATTATGCACCTGGAATGTAACCGGCGACAAAGACCAGGTGGTTATTGACGCAAAAGCGTTTAGTCAAGATAACTGGTTGGAGCTTGTAAGGGATCACAAACTATTGAAAAAGACAATACCTTAGACAGAGACCCTTCATGAATCGGAATCCTGTTAAGTACTGACAAGTACAGAGATTCGTTTTTCGGCCGTACTTTACGAATGTGAAATGCTTTACTACACTCTGTTTTTCTCAGTTATAACAATATTCAGAAATTCAAATCAAATGTGCACCGATGCCTCTTTTCAAACGTTTTCTCATATTCTTAACTATCACACTATATCTAGGCATAATAATATAAGAGTATCAAAAATCCCCTTGAGTAAGTAAGTCTTCGTTCTCCAAATTTATCGTTACCAGACTATTTTCTGTGCAATTATTTAAAAGGCTACCCAAAAGTCACTGAACGAATGGAAATGTTAGCCCATATTATGTCAACCCAAGACATAACATGGGCTAATATGTTATGTCAACCCAACGAAGACATAAAGGACTCCGCAAGGCTCAGCAAAGTTTTATTGAAGGAACATTGTAATCCTTAAATTCTAAAAAAGCCTTATGGAACCTAGACAGCCTCCCCAGCCGAATCTCTTGAGCTACTGATGAAGACGCGCTTCCCGGGTTGCGCGAGTGATAACCCCGAATCGCTTGAAACCACAGAGCTAAACGTAGCTCATGTGGAGCAAGTCAATTCCGGTATAACCAGAGAAAATACTTGTATAATGTGAGACATCAATACTTTTTTTCTCCAACTAAATCCCCAGGCATGGATGGCATACTGCCAGTTATGCTTCAAAAGTTGCATGATGTGGCAGTTCCATGACTGGATCAAATTTTCAAAGGATGCTTCCTTCTCAAACATGTGCCCATGTCGTGGTGACACGTCAAAGTAGTTTTTATCCCGAAAGTGGGTAGGCGAGGTCACGAATCCGCGAAGGATTTCAGACCAATAAGCTTAACATCTTTTGTGCTTAAGACCTTGGCGTGCATTCTTAATTACCATATTAGAGAAACCCTAGTTGGATGATCTCTCGAAAGCTCTTAGCATGCTTATCTTAAGGGCAAATCTACGGAGACTGACCTCCATGAGGTAGACCGTACTGTAGAACAAACAATCTATTATAAAGAATTTACTCTTGCCACCTTCCTGTTCCTAGACATAGAAGGTGCTTTCAACAACGTCCTTACTGAATCCATAGAAGAATCGCTCGATAAGTTCGGTGTAGAAGACTTCATTCAGGAATAGATTATTTCTATGCTCAGTGGTAGGAAGATTCGAGCCACTATAGGCAATACAATCGCAACAAAACACGTGAGTAGGGGAACACACCAGGGTGGTTTACTTTCGCCTCTTCTATGGCTTCTGGTCATGTATACAATTCTCGTTAAATTAGAGAGATGTGGACTGAAGGCGGTAGCTTATGCGGATGGTTTGGTGCTATTGATGTCAGGAAAGTACACCTCTATGATTAGTGAAATCACGGAGTCAGCTTTAAACCAAAGTAAAACTGAACTGTTGCTCTTTACCACAAAAAATCGACTCAACGGTCAAATCCTATCATTGTCTTCCAGTGCAAAATATTTGGGAGTTGTACTCGACCATAAACTAAACTGGAAACTAAATATTGAAGTACGTGTAAAGAAAGCCTATGTTGCCTTCTACGCCTGCAGCAAAATTTTCGGCAAAAAGTGGGGACTTCAGTCGAAGATGATTTTATGGACGTACACAGCCGTAGTACGTCCAATCTTAACATATGGGTCGATTGTGTGGTGGCCTGCTCTTAGAAAAGCCTTTAATATTGATAAGCTAAAGAAGGTTCAGAGAATAGCTTGCGTGGGCACCAGAGGGGCCATGCGTACTTGCCTAACGGACGCCTTAAAAATTATTTTGGATATTCTACCAATCACTATTAGGCTGAAGGAATCAAACAGCTTATTGTCAAAACCTTATGGTCACAGCAACGAAATTGATTCCCTCAGATATTATCTCGGTAGACACTGACTACTGCACTCCTATTTTGAGCCTTAGTAAGGGTTTTAAGATTATTTTCCCATCCAGAGAAGATTGGGAGGATGACATCGTGTCGATAGGTTTCGACGGCTCAAAGATGAAATGCGGAGTTAGTTCTGGAATATTTTCTGAGTCCCTAAATGAAGCCAAATCCTTTAGGCGTCCTCACTTTGCTAGCGTTTTTCAGGCTGAACTGCTGGCAATAAGGGAGGCATATAATATACTTAAACAAAGCCACAGACAGTCAGGCAGCTGTCAAAGCTATTAACTCGGCCACATCCCCATCTAAATTGGTCCAGCAATGTCGCGATGAGCTTGCGAGCCTGAGTATTAACCTCGGTGTCAACCTGATCTGTGTTCCGGGCCATAGTGAAATCGTGGGAAATGAACTGGCTGACGAGCTAGCCAGGCAAGGATTGGCCCTTCATAGCTCACTTGCGGAAATGGTTAACATTCCCCTTGGTGCTATGAAGGGTAAAATCTTTTCTATCTACCAAACTGAATCAAACCGATGGTGGAGCAATTTACCAAACTGCAGTATAACTAGGAAGATTTGGCCCACCTATAATAAAACCCGTACAAACGATCTTCTATGCAGACCAAGGCAAGACATAGCCAGGATTGTTGCGGTTTGTACCAGACATTGGTCTATAGGAGTTCATTCTAGAAGTTGGGTATCTCCTACAACACCTTTTGCCGTAGTTGTAGTGACCAAAGAGAAAGTGAAACACTAGAATGAAATACTATCTGAGCTATCTGAGACAAAGATTAGACACCTAATCTTTTTTCTCAAAGCGACAAAATGGCTCTTACATAATCGCTATAAAGCTTCTCTATAAATCTTTCCCTTTCTATCACAGGTCAAAATAGTTTTTGCTACCTATGTCAACCCAAAAGTGATGCTTTTGTCCATCAAATCGGCTTTTAATTTTAAGCCTAATTTAAAATAAAGCTTAAAATATCAATTAAAAAGGTTTATTCATAAGGTACAAATTCTCAGGCATGATTGTTAGTGCATTGAAATGTCTTGCCCAAAGTTTTAGGCTCAATCAATGATTGTGCCATCTAGCGTTTTTTTGCGGGTACTGTCTCTTGCGTGGAATTGACAAATCTTTCAGGAGTAATTCTTGTGCTTTCTCAAATTAGCCGTTTGGATTTGGCTTAAAACTGTAGGTCTCCTGCATCCCTGACAAATTGTATGCTCACACAGGACTGGTTGACAGTTGTTATTCACTTGGATTTAGTTCTAAGCGGACTTATACGCCGCCTTATTTATTTATTTTTTTAAATACGTCCTTGTAGAACTGCAAACAAAAGTTTCAAGTCTTATCCTAAGAAAATTAGTTCACTTTCTGAGATTCTACAGCTCAAAACAGTGGACAGACTGAATGCAGATAACCTCATTTTTTTCCATAGAAGAAATAAATTTGCTTGTTAAGCAAATAAAAAGTAAAAGCAACAAAGTACAACCTTGTATCACTTCACTTTGGATTTGGGATTCACTAGGCCTCAGTTCTAAACGGACTTTTGCGCCGCCTAATTTATTTATTTTCTTAATACGTCCTTGTTGAACTGCAAACAAATGTTTTACTTCTTATCCTAAGAAAATTAGTTCACTTTTTGAGATTCTACAGGTCAAAACAGTGGGCAGACTGAATGCAGATAACCTCAACTTTTTCCCACAGAAGAAACTATTGTGCTTGTTGAGCAAATAAAAAAGTAAAGGCAGCAAAGTACAACCTTGTATCACTCCACTTTGGATTAGGGGTTTATCAATTAATCTTCTTTATATGAATTTTTTAAATCATTTATTTAAAAAAAACGTGCCAGACTAACAAATTGAACATGTTTAATGATTTGACCCATACTCAAACGATAATTTCAAGCCTTCCGTCACGAACCAAATTCTTTGAAACTCTTTTAACGTACATACATCAAATTACTCCGAATAATTAAATTTTCTAAATTAGACTGTTTTAAATGTTAAATCTTTCATCTTAAGAATTAAGGCAGTTGTAATTCTTGTTAACATTATATCTCTAAGTATTGAGTTCGTCTCCTATGCCTTAGGACTTTTATTTTCGTCTAGGGTTGATCTTAGAAATCTGCTACGATATCAGGAGAGAGTAATAATTTTCTTACCAAAATTAAATTACGTATTGACATAAAATATGTTATTCTGACGTCAAGACAGACTTATCCAACTCTGCACCTTTCCAAAGTCTTATTACTAAACCTCATAAATCTAAACTCTCGAATTTTTGAATATAAGTGCTCTTATATACAACTTAGTATTTATGATGACAAACTCGGTATTACTGGTGGATTTCTTTTGCCTTGGTGCTTTGTTGTCAACGGAAATGCGATATTACCATAACCAAAATCTTGGCTTGTTCCACAGCCCCAGAAACTCAACCCAGTCGACCGACCATCCCAATTTCCGTCCCCTGTATAGCTTCAGGGAAATAGGGATATACGTTAAAAGATTTTTTTCACCTCCTTCCCATACATTTCGTCATGATGCCATATTTTGTTTTTCTTCGTTTGGGTGGTTTTGTTTTATACTTTTTGGAGAACAAAATATTTTCTTGTACCTAATTACACCAGTGAATCCGGATCTACTAGACGTGGCTGGTAAAAGGATTTGAAGAGGGATATTTTCTTTCAACAAGACGACGACGAAGACGATGACTACGAAACGAAGATGGGTTTGTTTTTAAAATAATTTTTATCTCAGCTTTTACGGATTTGCCTGCGCCTCTGGGGATGGATGGATTTTTGCAAAGAATAAAGCTATGAGGTTGGGGTTAAGATGGTAATGCTGATGGTGATGCTGATGATGGTGTGGCGATGGTGATGGGTGGAGGCACCGGGTATTAAGGCGGTACTTCCCTTAAAGCTAAAAAAAGGGAGATCACAGCTAACGCTATATTTGAATTATGGAAAAAAGGCTGCTTTGCTTTAGAAACAACTCTCAGTGGGGTTATAAATCGCTTTTTGTTTTACACAAATAGTATTATTTTTCTCTGCTATTATTACAACCCCAAACCCCTTTTGTTCGGCTTTGTTTTGAGTTAACAACCCTCGAAAACTTTTCGATGGTGGTTCTAGTGCTGTTGTCATTGTTTTTATGATTTTTTTTCGTTTTCGGTTTTTTGTTTTTGTTTTATTTGCCCGACTTAACTCAGTTTGGCTCGTGTTTTACGACTTAAGTACAAAACTTGTAATAAATCATTTCATACTGACGCCAATAATAAAATGTTAACTGTAATGTTATTTCAGATTATTGCCAGGAAATTATGGTTACTAATTAATTAGCCCGGGGCTTGGGAAAACAAGTGCCAATATTTGTCTGCTGGAATACGAATATAATTGGAGAGTGAGATTAAAATTTACCTACGCTTCATGTGCGTGTAAATGGAAGGCAATATAATTATGTATGTATGTGCTAGTGTACTGTGTATGTGTTTGTTTATTTGTTTTTACAATTTCAACAGGTAAAATGTTCTTATTTTATTTTTTTTGCATTTCATTATGTTTAATGTCGAATGGATTTGTATAAATTGTTAAATTATTGTTATTATTGCCATCAGAGCAGCAGGAGGGATGAAGGATGGAAAGGGAAAGAGACTGCGGAGCATAAATTAAATTCATACATCGCCGGATGTGTGTGTTTGTGTATAAAATTAAATTGTTCAAATGTGTACATGTAGTGTGGGGGGATCGAGGATTTATAGCTCTAGAACAAGTCCTACCTTTGCATATCTATACCTCTACGAACTCAACCCAACTCGACCCATAACCACCTCAATCGTACCGCGTACCGTACCGAACTTAACTCCTTAGGCATTCATGTAGATTAATTTAAACATGTTATTTAATTGCGCATTTAAATTTGTTTTAAACAGCTTTGTACATAAATTGTGAAACACTTGTAAAACAAATTGGTATTTTAATGGGTTCACGTTGGGCGCCAATTCAGTTAGTGCCATGTTGATTGTGTTTTTCTCTTCTCTTCTTGTATTTTTTTATCTATATCTGTTGTTGTTTATTTAATTTCTTCTTTATGGGTGTGATGGTGGAATTAAATGCTGGAAATGTAATTTAATAACGAGATTGCAATTTTCTGTTTAATGAGGTATCAGAAAATTATTGACTGTAGGTCCTTTTGGGGATATATGTGGTTCGGGAAGCTATCGCAGGTACTACATTGATCAAATTTAAAATTAAGTGAAAATATAGTCATTTCACTATATAACTTTATCCTGAACTTAACCTTTATAAAAGGGTTATGGGAACTATGAACAGGCTTATACATTGGGCAAACAATAATTCACAGTTCATATAAAATCCCTTAGCCTTTTTCAAAAGAAAATTTATTGACAACAAATCGTAATAAAATAACTTACCAAAACGAAAAAATATTAAGGACATTCGTGACCAAAATCCTATTAGTCGTTTAGAAAGAAGCAAATAATTTATCATTTCATATGAAAATATAAAGAATACACAACACCAAGTTTCAGTGGTCGTCATTATTTTAATGGTCATTTGAAAATATGCACCATAACTCAAAATTAATAGATAGTCAAATACTTTCAAGGGAGTCCTCTTTCAAAAGATTCAGCCGCGTGCCTCTCTAACAAACCCTATTGGTCTGTGCTAGGCTCCTTGAAGATCCTTTAAAACTTCTAAATCATCACCATCACAAGAGTTTTTGTTGTTGAAAGTTTATACAAAAAAAAATAAACTTCATTCTCTCTAAACCTACATCCATTGGAGTCCATACGTATATATATGTGTATACTTGCAAAGGATATACAGTGTGACAATTGAGGAAGAGGAAATACCACAGCACAAATTGTATCACCACCGATTAAAAGTTTCGACAATGTGTTTCTCGTTTCTTGAAAGTCCTTTTTCTGGGGACAAGAATGTGGTGTTATGACTTAGGACAAATATATACCTACACAACTATGTACAACATCCTGCAGTGTATAAGCACGGTAAGGATATGGACGGACACACAATTTTGTTGGGTTCTTCGCTTGGGTATGGTGCGGTGCGGTGTGTGGTATGGTGGCGGTAATCCTGACAAATGATGTAATTTCACATCGCCACTTAACTCGCCAGAGCAAGAGCACAACTACAACACAAAATCCCATGTTCAATGCATCATTCAAAGGACATACAGAAAGAGAAGGCACAGAAAATGCTTTTAGACCAGTTTTTTTTTTTATTTTTTTTATTTCGTCCTGTGTCTGAATTTCTTTTTTTTGGTTCTGGAGTCCTTTGACTTTTGCACATTTTTATTTTATTTTAAAAGCTTATTTATGTGCAGTACAAAAAGCAGATATGTTTGTATGTATACATAATTTTGTATACGCATTTAAGTGTTGCCGCTTCTGCTTTTGCTTAGGGTGTTAAAATGATTGTATAGGTCGTATCTATATTTGGAAAACGCGCAATGTCATCGTCCTTGTTAAAATAATTTTTGTTGTTGTTGGTGTTGTATGGTTTTCACTTGTTAGTTGAAAGGAATAAAGGCATCGTAAATTTATAACAAATTGCGTATTATATACACACTTGTACTATTTTGTCTTGCAAAAGTCATAAATATTCGTACGAGACTCATAAATAAAAAACATAATGTCTTTTCCACAGCCCAATAATATATAAGTGTGGTGCTTTAATTTTTGTCTTTGTTTATGGAATTTAAGGCGTAGTTGTAAGCAGATACATAATTTCAAGGACAATGAATAAAATATGATATCTAACAAGAAATAAAAAAAACAACAACAACAAGAAAATGGAAGCAGGTAAAAAGCTATGGTAAATATCTTCAAATTTATACATGAAGATTTATTTCCTGGTTGACAGTACATAGCTTAGAGGGTACCTAAGTTGCTATGGATGTTCTCAAAATAAAGATTTAAGGGTCTCCTTAGAACATGGATTTTGTCTAATGTTTTTTTACGAAGGGATCAAAAAAATATTTAATTGGGATAAATATCAATAACCGAAGAAAAATGTAGTAGCCAAGGCATGATGGTTAGTGCATTGGACTGTCATTCGAGAGGTCTTGAATTCAACCCATGCCTGATCTTTTTGACTGCAGCGAGGGAAGAAAGTTAGCTTCGTTTTCAATTAGTCCATCATCTTCTTCCTCTCAATCGCTAGGAGCGCCACCTGATAGCCGAATGCCACAACACTTAAAGCGGAATACACAATAGGTAAAGTCTTTCGTCTGTTGATTTGTTACATCCGAGAACGGCTTTTAATGAGCATAGAAACTCTAAAGACGAAATTTTTAATGGAAGTGGACGGAATTTAGCAGAAATGTTTAAGTTATTTGGACTTTTCGCACTAAAGGGGTCTTCAAAAAGTGATGCTTGTGGTGAATATACGTTTGTAAGTGGACAGTGAACTTTCGTTGGGGAAGGTCCTCCCTGTGTTGTGCGTCCGTTGCCAATGCGCGTCTTGTTCAAATCTTGTGCCTAATCGTGATATTTGTAGGATAGAATTCCGATCAAACTGAATTCTTTATTCAAGGGTATAATTGGTGCCAATATTTTGTTCCCACCATGGTCTCGCCAAATACATGTTGCTTATCAGTTTTTGCCACAATATGGTCTCTGCACCAATTCTTTTTTCAATTTTATGTGGGTTAAATTTTCCTCGAATAAGCAAATCATTCACTATTGCTTCCTTTATCGAAGCCCCCATTCTAGACAGAGTGACAACTTCTCGTGAATTTGCTACTTTGTCTGATTCTATCCAAGGAATTTTTTGGTCCTATCCTCGCACTGAAATCGTTGTTACGGGCGATTTCAATGTACACAATTCTTCATGGCTTCAACATTCGGGCCAGTCAACACCAGAAGGAGTGTGTGCTGAGATCTTCGCTGAGTTAAAGCACCTAACTCAGCTGGTCAACGAGCCCACCCGAATATCGGACGTGGTAGGTCGAGCAGAAAAGCCAACTGGGACGGTCTAAATAATTATTTAAGGATCTTTAACTGGTCACTATGCTTCCTCGATAGTGACGTTGACGCCAGCGCTGATACGATCACAAGTTTGATTCTCCTGGGAATGAGAACTTTCATCCCGAATAGGGTTAAAATCATCAGACCTAAGGAAAATGCATTTTTCGATGCGAGGTTATTAGGGTCAAGAAAGTAAGTTTTCGTTGTTTTAAAGCCAATCCAACTGAGGAAAACCGGAATTAGTTCAAGCAGGCCAAGAAGGCCTGCAACGCCCATATTCGACATACCAAATTTTTAAATGACCAAAAATTACGGCAAAAAATAATGGATGGTATCCCCGCTATTGTTCTGAAGAGGTGTTCTTCATCGCTGGCAAAACCACTGCGTAAGCTTTTTCATCTTTCCTACTCCTCAGGTCTCGTTCATGCATTTGTCCAGCCTATTCAAAGAAAAAGCGAATCTTCCTCACCGTCTAATTGTCGACCGATTGCACTTACGTCCCTTCTTTCCAAGGTCATGGAAACGCTTATTAATTATCAGCTCAAGAAATATCTTGAAGAACGGAAGCTTCTTAATGACCGACAGTATGGCTTTCGAAGCAATAAGGCGACTGGTGATCTCATGGTTCATCTCACCGAACAGTGGAACAAATGTTTACACCATTTTGGAGAAAGTGGGATTATTGCACTTGATATTTCAAAAGCATTTGATAATGTTTTCATCAGGCTCTCTTTTCGAAAATGCGTGCTTTTGGTTTTCATGAATCCCTTTTTTGTTGGATTAGTAATTACCTTTTGAATCGTTCAATAAAGTTGTACTTTATGGATTCAACTCTGAAAACCACAAAATAAATGCTGGTGTGCCCCAGGGCTCTGTTCTATCTCCCACACTCTTTCTCATTTTTATTAATGATCTCCTATCTGCAACATCTAATCCAGTACATTGTTTCGCTGACGATAGTACTCTTAGCTTTTTATATTCGTTTGCAGATTCACACCCCTCTTCTTCGGATGTGCAACTGCAACGACAAAATATGATAAGCTCATTAAATTCCGACCTAAAGAGCATTGTACAATGGGGAATAAGAAACCGCGTCTAATTTAATGCTTCGAAAACGCAAAGCTATCTTGTATCGTAAAAGCGAAATATACCCCCTGCCATTATCCATAAATGGCACTTTTATCGATTAAACTGAACATCTCATGTCGCCAAAAATGCAGCAAGATGTTTGGGTCTTCTAAGGCGATGCAAGTAGTTTTTTTCCACTCTGATCTGGCTGTTATTTACAAGACTTATATACGTCCAAAGCTTGAGTATAACTCCCATATCTGGGCTGGTGCTCCTGCAACTTACTTAAGCCTCTTGGATAGTATTGAACGTAGAGCATTTAGATTGATTGGTGATATTACCATCATAACATCATTTACGTCACTTGAACATCGTCGAAATGTTTCTTGTCTCACCCTGTTTTACCGTTATTTTAATCGTTTATGCTCTAGAGAAATAGCCAGCTGCATTCCTCCCCTTAAACAGTTCAACCGTAATACTCGCTCTTCTAGAAGTGTTCATCAATATACCCTCGAGTCCATCTTCGGTCGTACTGTCAAGAACTGAGATTCGTTTTTTAGCCGTATTATGCGAATGTGGAATGCCTTGCCACACTCTGTTTTTTCCAACTATTGCAATATTCAGGAATTCAAAACCAATGTGCACCGACATCTCCTTTTAACCACTCTCTCCCTTTCCTAGTGCTCAAACTGTGTCTACATAATAAGGGTAATATATCCCTTTGAGTTTGCGCTTATTATATATAAAAAACAAGGTCAATCTGTTATTGATTTCACGGCTATTTCTGGAAACTGGTTTAATGTTAAAGAGGATTTTGAAGTTGCTCTGGCCAACTTTTCGGCACATTTCCCAATAGTCGTTAAATTACATTTTCCTGATGTAACTCAACTTCCGGATCTTACTAGCTTTGATAAACTTAAATGGTCTGATCACAATGCACTTCTCTATAAAATACTTTTGAAACTTAATTTCAATCGCTTCTTCGGCATTCGCTCTCTATTGAAGACCTTCATACATTCGATTACGCGCTACGTAACTCTGTAGTATAAATGAGCTGGATTCTAAGATTTCGCTTGTAAAATTGGAAGCTTAGCTCTTAAGAATGAAAAACAATAAAACACCAGGTACGGAGGGTTTACCAGTGGAATTCTACAAAAACAGAACTTTTCAATTTAAAAATTTCCTTGTAACCTTCTTTAATAGATTGTACAACTACGCAATTGCTCCAACTAGTTTCAAGAAATCCGTTATTTTTGCAATTTTTTAGAAATGCAAATACCCCTGACAATTAAAGAGGTATTTCGGTATTAAATACAATTCGAAAAATTCTTTCAGCCATTCTGAATGGAAGAGTATAAGTATAAGTTTAAGTATTTTTCAAGCCGGTTTCCGGTCAGGTTATTCTACAATGAAACATGTTTTCGCTATCTCCAATATAGATAGAAAGTTTATTGCTTTGTTGATTTTAAAGCTGCTTTTGACAAAGTCAACAGACAGGCTTTAATTTATAACATGTCCTTCATAGGTGTATCTCGCAAGTTTTTATTAATGTTCGAATGGTTATGATTTCTCGAATAGCTTAGAAACAACAGCCGGTGTGCCGCAAGGTTGTATCTTGAACCCTATACTGTTTTCTCTCTTCATTGATGATATTTGTGATCATCTTCATGGTTGAGTCTCTTTGGTAACAGCATTGTCAAAGTTTTATTATATGCCGACGATTTGGTTATGTTTGCCGACAATCCAGTTTCGCTATAGATGTAAATTAACCAACCATGCTTATTTTGTGAGACTTGGGGTCTGCAAATAAATGCACAAAAAACAAAAGTTATGATTTTTAAAGGAAGGCAAACAAGAAGACGCTCTGATGAAAAGTGGTCGTTCAATAACACCGTTAAGGAAATAGTCCAGGAATTTAAATACTTGGACGTTCATCTTACCCACAATTAAGATTTCACTAAACATGCTAAAATAAAAAATAAAGAAGCCAAGTTGGCGCTAAATTTGATGTGGCATAAGTTCTTTTCCAACTCCAACATTGATCTGGTATCTAAATATAAAGTCTTTAATGCAACAATGAATTCATGTTTGTGCTATGGTCCACAAGTTTTCGGTTTTTTAGTCTAGATGCTTTCGAGAGCCTGCAAAGGCACTTCTTTAAGCGCTTGTTTCGTTTGCCTAACTCAACTCCAAATTACGCCATTTACGTAGAATCAGTCATCATTCCTATTTATATAAAAATTTAAAGGCTTATGTGGATTTTATTGTTCAGGTGAAGAAAAGAAATAATTTTGAAAAAAATGCTGCAATCGAATGCATCTCAATTTAAAGACTGGAACCAACTCGCAATAGCAACAAAATCTTCCCTCAACCTTTCGAAAACCAATGTTGACGACTGGCAAGCGCATTTCGCAGGTGTTATTGCTAAGTTTGATCAAAAGTTGTATGTAGAAAATCCTCTCAGTGCAACTTCCTCAGCATCTAGAAACGTTTATAGAAACTTAAATCATCAGTTGAATTCAGACATGAACTACTTCAGAAATGATTACTCAGTTGCTAAAGATAAGAGTCAAAATGTTAGACTTAAACTTTAAACCACACCGAAGTGATTTGCCGAAGCTTTGTGATCTGTGCAACAGAAGAGAAATCAAAGATATCTACCACTTTTTAGCTATTTGCCCAAGGTATGGTCCCTGACAACAGTACTCGCACACAGGAATGAATGAAAATTGTAAGTCACTAGGCCCTAGATCTCAACTGTTGCGACTGTTGCGCTACCTAATTTATTTTTATTTTTTTTAATCTCAAGAAATAGAGAACAATTGTTAAATTTTGAAAAGTCTTTGTAGCCATTTAAAAAGAAGAAGACTTTGGGTTAGATCTGACAAATTTTATTTTTGTTTTAGTTGTTTTCAATGAATAACCGATGGTGTGCCACAGGGGTCTGTTTTGTCTCCGACACTCTTCCTTATTTTTATAAATTATCTTTTGTCTGCAACTTCTAACCTATTTAATTATTTCGCTAGTGCAAGGATTATCAGCTTTTCATATTTAATTTAAGAACACTTTCTGTAAAATAAGTTTCAAGTTTAAATAAGTTTGTTTCCAAATTTTTAGCATTTAAATTGATTTAGTTTAATAATGTAAGCACATCAATAATTTCCAAATCACTGCCCTAAAGTTAAGTTAAGCTGATGTGAAGGCCCGAGTACTTCGTTAAAATGAGTGGAGGAAACGTGTTTCAAATTCCAGAGCATAAAAGCCCCCAAAGTGTCTATGCCAGAGACCCTTCGATATTTCATTGCTTAATAGGATGAAATAGATTTGAAATATTCAAGGTTTAATTGGCTTACAAATTTTAGAGCTATTTAAAAATAATTTAGCTAAAATGCATAAACCTTATAATTATAATAAGCAGTCCTTGAAACCACTAGAATAAGTTTCATAAGCTGCATTTACAATAACTAGAGCATAATTAATTGAATCAAGGTTAGAAAAGTTTACCTGCAACGTTCTACCTTGCATATTTTTGTTAAAAATTTTAAATACCCACCGAGTGTTTCAAAAAAAACACACCGTCCCCCTTTTTCGAAAAAATAAAAAAAAAACAAACCACCAAAAACCATGCGTGGCCGTGCACCAACAAAAAGCCCACACAAACACACACGCTTCAAAGAATATCTTTTCTGGGCTTCCATCATTTATACCTTTGGCTTGCCACTACTGCACAGCGTAAACCATAAGGATACGAGTAGCATAGCGCATTTAAAAAGGTATGTGCTCCTATGCACTTACAATTTTGTATAAAACCTTCATGGAATTTCGCTAAAAACCACAGAACTTGCAGCACATAGCTTTACCTTCAACCAAAAGCATCAAGAAACGAAAAAAAAATACTTGCAAAGTCAAAGCTGTACACAAAATGCCTGTAAAATCTGTTGACCACCCTGTTATTAAGGAAAGCATATGCAAGGATGCACTGCTGGCAGCGCACAATCGAATAATTTAACCAAACAATTTGCTAACCTCAACACTTAAAATGAAACATTCAGATCTCCCTCTCTCACCCTGGTATGGTAGTGGTGGTGGTGATGGTTGAACCACAAGTGAAAGGATAAACATACCATAGGAGTTTCTGCACAGAAGAAGAAAACAAAAAAAAGGATATTCAGAAGTAAAATCCAGAAATACCACAACTTTTCCTCGAAACAATTCATATACACAAATGGCGATACCCCTCAAGCTGCTGCGAGGGTAATCCTTGTTGCGGACTGTTTACAAACGACAATACAATAAAAAGTTTTATTTTTACTTTTTTGAAAAAAAAAAATTGTCACACACAATTAAAGTCGATCTCAAAATAGGAAGGACCTCCTTCCAGCATTGCCCTATCAAAATATCGGCAAGCAAAACAGGATTCGTAGAATAATAATTCTCCCGTCAGACTTCATTCAAATGACTTCTGCGAAATTGTCAAAGAACATATTGACAATTGTGAAATGTGAATATCCTCCCGCAGGCACTCAGCGGTGGCGGAGTGGCATTGGTGGAAGTTGAAGTTGAAGGAACAGGAAATAAAAGAACCGCCATACTTTTGTTACATTCACATCATTCGTGATGTGATATGCGTTACAAGGATGATCCCTCTACACACCTATTAGGTGTATCTTTGTCGTCCTGTATAGTATATCCATCCAATCCACCTCGCGTCACAATTTTGTGCGAAAATACTCTGTACGGACGGATTTCCGGATGTTCCGGGTAACGGCATTTGCGCGATTTGCCGCGTTATATCCGAAACGGTGAAATGGTAAAACGAAAAATAACGAAATTCTCTTTAACTTTTTTTTTATTTTGCTGCGTGAACGTGAATACCATTTTAAATTGTCAAACGAAAACAGCTGGTGCTGTTCCTGCATCACTTTCTATAACAAAGCTGTGTATATAGGATCTTGCAGTGTGACTGTGGAGTGGTGTAACATGGGACTATAGTTGGAAGGAAGATGCCACTCAGGATAAAGATATGGCACGTTGACGTAGTAACAAATCGCATGCTTTTGTGGTAACATTGAAACAGAATTTGTGACGTGGTTCCATTGAACAAGTGGACTTGTGTGTCTGTGTACGAGTGCTTTTTTTTTAAGGATAACACTGTGAGTGGCACGTTGCGTTAGTTGGTTTGGTTATCATTGTTGTTGGTGGCGCTAGTGAAGCTGCTGGTGGAATTCCATTCGGATTCTCAATGTTCTTGTGTTTTCATTCTTTTTGTGTGTCTTTTGTCTAACATTTTTATACACACTCAACTCATTCATATGAAAAAGGCTTTTAGGGGTTTTTGTCCCTTTAACTCAGACAAGGACCTTAGGTAGATACCTACTCGCTTACACACAACATATAAGGGAATCAAAATCGGTCGAGACGGGGCTTTGTAAGGGATTGCAAGGACATTATGCGATGTACCAATGGATGCACAGGAACATATGGGGAAAGAGATGAAACTCACTTCGTTGCACTGCGATGCATGATTTTGAAATAGAACATGAGGATTTGTTCCTTCGGCTGGACAACAAACATACGTACATATAAATGGTGTAAGTTGTACACATAGTTTTTGTGTTTTCTCGTTTAAATGCCACATGAAAACTCCACTGCAAATGTAGAAAATGTGTGCGAAAAGGGACTCTTGTTGGATTTATGAACTCAAAGTGGTTACAAGGATTAGATACATTTTATATGTAGTCTTTATTTTTTTTTCTTGTTGCCTGTGTACACCAGGATTCTTTCTTCGTAAGCTTGGTGTGATCTTGTGTTGTATGTGATATAAG
>NC_079149.1:129937804-129961911 GCF_945859685.1 Eupeodes corollae
ATAGGCTATTGGTAAAATTCACCCAGATCTATGAAGAAGAGTTATTGAAAATTGGAATACTCAGATCCGTGCCACCGTAAGAAGGTGAGGCAGGCTTTTAAATTATTTCGTACTCCACATTTAATGGCATACATGAGCCTTTCAAATAAATAAATAAGGTTGTTAATACCTCATAACAGTTTGTTCATTCCATTTCAACATCTACCCGCCCTTATTGAAAAACCCTTAATTTGTAGTCATTTATATTATTTCACTTGTAATTAATGTATTAATGTAGAATGTTGAAATTTATTTATTTAACAGGCAAAATGAAATATGTGTACTTACATTTTTGTAAATTTGAATTGGTATCAAACCAAACACTGAAGACTTTATTTATCTATTCTCCAGAGCCCATTCAGTGTGGTCATTTCTCTTCACCTTCTGTTGAATTCCCAAGTCACAACGCACTATTCGAGAAGTTTAATTACGGTGAAAACCATTCGAATTCTGGGGACCTAGAAATGTCAAAATTTTAAATTTGAAAAATGAGAAGTTAAAAAATTCCGTCAAATCATTCAAACATTTCGTGAAAAAGTAATTTAAAAAAATATAGACAAACAAATTGGTAAATTCAAAAATAAGTTTTCAACACATAAGTTTTATAAATTCTTTTTTCCATAGAATTAAAATACAACAAAAATACTGACAATTTGGTTTAACGTCAATTTTTGTAATATTTGGTTCATTATCAACAAATATCACTTAAAAGATTTCGTGACTGATATTGTGAGGTTATTAGCATAGGGCTCATGTGAGAAACTTATTTCTTCAAACTATATGACGGCATTGACGAATCGGATTCCGCTGCAAGGAAGACATCATGATTTAAAAGAGGCAATCCGAAACAACAACTCCGACTACTTGACCTCGTGAAAGTGAAAATAGCAAACAGAGCAACCGGGAGCTGACAGTATATCCGATGAATTATTAAAGACAGTAGCAACTCATCTGAAAAATATGGTCGGAAGAAAACATGCCCAATGATTACAATCTCACCATAGTGTCCCTAACTACGATGACTAAGAAGGCATAAGTCTCTCAAAAATCTCAAATATAATGTTTTGCTTTGAAATTTCTGTAATTCAAAATGAAGTAAATATAAAATATTAAAACGATTTTTTTCAGTCTTTAACAGAATTTCAAAACACTGAAACAACTAAAATTTGGAATACCGAAACTTGTGTTCTATTATTTTGACCATTACAAATCTTAACATTTAGCATTTTGAATAAAATAGAATGACCTACTTTGTATTTCTACCTTAACTCCAAGAAACTTTTAATCAATTTATTTTGCAACTTGCATCGCCGTTCGTCGAGAACCTTATAGGTTCCTATTATTGTAACTTCAAACAAGGAAAGCCAAACTTGTCCCTTTGTTTAGAATAACATGAACAATACACGCTACTTTAAGAAGTTTCGAAAAAGTCTTACTGATGTTTTTGATGTCAAAAAAGTCAATACTAGAAACAAAATTTTCTAAAGGTCTGTCAAATTACATAAAAAAACTGATGATATAAACATAATTGGAAGATCAGAACGTTACGTTTATTTTGCGGAGAGCATCTTTAAAATCTCTATCAAACAATCATCATCCTGGTTCTCACTTATGGCGATTAGGCTTATACTTAGTTAAAGAATGATAAGAAAGACGTCCAGGCAAAAATGTGTGGGGTGATTTTTGAACCAATTTGAATAGATGATGAGTGGCAGAGAAGAAACAAAGCACGGGTTTTAACACGACAATGATAGTCAATCAAAAACCGTGTAGAATTTAATGCTTCGAAAACTCAATGCTGTCTGCTGTCACAAAAGCGTAACCTTTCCCCTATGACACTATCCATGAATGGTACTTATATCGCGGAGAACTAACAGCTTTCATTCTTAGGTATGTGCATTACAAACCACTTGTTGTGGAGTGTTCACATATTTGACATCGCCAAAAATGCTGCTAAGTGTTTAGGTTTTCTTCGAAGGTGCAAGAAGTTTTTTACTATCTGGGCAGGTGCTCCTATAACCTACTTGAGTCTCCTAGACAGAATTCAAAAACGAGCTCTAAAGATGATAGGTGACCGTTGTCTAACTGAAACTTTTGTATCTCTCGAGCACCGTCGTATGGTTTCATGCCTGTCATTATTTTATCGCTACTTTCATAAACAATGCTCTAATGAAATAGCCAGTTGCATTCCTCCCCTTAAACAATTCAACCGTAGTACCCGTTCCTCTAGGAATGCTCATCAGTTTACCCTTGAGCCCAATTTCGGACGTACTGTAAAGTACAGAGATTCTTTCTTCAGTCGCGCCACACGAATGTGGAATGCTTTACCAGAGTCAATGTTTCCTACTCATTGCAATGTGCAGACATTCAAAACCAATGTGCATCGGTATCTCCTTTCTAATCCTATCCTCCCTTCTTTATTGCTCGCACTGTGATTAATCATGATAAGGGTATTCATATCCCCTTGAGTGCGCGTATAATATTTAAAAAAAAAAGTCCAACGACTAAGCCTTAATGGTCTTCGAATTCAATCCAGAAGGGAGGCACAGTAGAGAAAGTCTTTGACTCAACCAACTTGACGTGCAGAACTAGAGAGAACTAGTTAAAGAACAGGCTTCCGGTTAATGCATTTCGGTTAATGTCCAGATCCCAGGCGAATTTTAGTGCCATCTTAAGTAAGTGAGTAAGACATGATGATGGAAAAAAATCGTATAAGATTGGTTCAGTGATTTTTTTCCTATACCTGCCTGTATTCTACCATTTACTCGATTAAGTTGAAAATTCTTAAATAAGTTTAGACTTAGACTAAAAATAACCAATACGTATTTTTTGCTTGTCTTGACATCTACAAATTTTTCAGGAAAACTGTTACGTTTTACTAATTTTCTTTTTTTTATAAATTAAGTTTTTTTGAAATTAAAAATATGTCTGTCATCAACTGTCAAAGATAGAACGTGCCTATATTTTAAGACTTGTATGCATACCTTGCAAGACTAAAAAAGAGTAAATATACAAATTTTGTCAGTTTTCATGTCTTTTAGTGAAGTGTGTTTATACAAAAAATGTATCCAAAAAAATTTCAAAGTAAACCAAACATTATTTGGTTCAATCCCGAAATTAGTTAAATTAATGAAATTCTCAAAACTTGAAAATAATCCTCATTCGGCGTCATTCATCTCGTAGTTGGAATTTCTTTGTTCTGCAAAAATAAAAAATCACAAACTCACTGAGAGTAACATTTGCCTTTGTATAGTTTCTTTTAATTCAAACTTTATAAAAAATGGATTCCTCTTATTTCTCGCTAGAACTTCAAACAAAGCCTCAACATACGATACGAACGATACCCAATCTATTTCGAAAGAGAAAAAGAAACCTACCCAAAGTCACCCTACGAGTTCAAAACCTACTGATGAATATCACTCTGATCAAGGCGACCCAAAATATAGTCCCGCCAAAAGAAAGCAAAATATACAAACGAAATATGAAAGTCTGACACACAACCCAAAAAAAAATAAACACACTAAACTACAAAGGACGAAATGCAAAAAAGGATATCTAAAAAAAAAAGAAAACATAACACACATAAATATGGCATAGAATCGTGCTCGAAATCCGATATCCTTTCGAATTCCCACACTCTGCATCGCGTCACCATCACGACTCACAATATCCTGTTGTTCCAGTTTGGTGTATGGTCCTTGTATGGTAGCAGCTAGTTTTTATTTCGGGGGATCTCGTGTCTCCTACTATACGAGACTATGGAGTAAATTTTGTTGGTTTCCCTCTGAACTCGATATTCTAGATTGGCGCGTTTTCTTTATGTTTTTTGTGTGTGTACTTTCAAACGCCACCATACGCCGGCCGCCGCCGCGTCATTGTCGTTTGTTCGTTTGCGTTTGTGGTGGTCGTTATCCTAATTTTGGGATCCGATAACACTCTAATGTGTGACAAAAAGTTTCTTTTTTTTTGGAGGATAACACAATCGAAGCTTTACCTAAACCAAGTCATATAGACACAGCCACACATCAGACAGGCTTTGACTTGGGCAACAAACAAAAAGCTAGACATAAAACCATATCAAAAATAGGGTGACTACCCTTTGTATAGTCTTAGTCTATATCTCTAAGTCCCGACAAACCAACTCAAATCAAAGCTAACTCATATGGACAAATCCTAGACGGAGTGATGTAGAAAGTAGATAGGTTTGTATGTATGTATATGTGGGAACAACGAAAGCACACATCGAATTCATCATTAAAATGTTTTCATATCCATATGTCGTCCTGTCCATCGTCTATTTCTTTCAGCATAACCCCCCTCTCCCCCACTTCTTTTCACATTTTTGACATATCCTGAAGAGGATATCGAATCAAATCTCCTTTTAATACTCGTTATAGACTTTCGATCGAAAAAAGAAAACAAAAATATTGAAAAAAAAACTCATTCCTTCTGAAATTGATGGACAAACGAACAACATATACGAACTCAATGGACCCTTGAAGTACCCCATCTCATAGATATACGGCTCCTTATAGTCAGCTTGAAAGAAATATAGGACATAAAACAACAATTCCTATGGCCTGGTTGTAACCAAATTATGTGCAACATGTGCTGCAATAGATAGATTTTTCATTTAATGTTCCCAGTACTGTCAAATAGAAAAACGGACGGGTATTGGTTTTTAGAAAAAAAAATATAAATTTATCCTATGGCAAAATTTGGCTTATGAGTCAATAATATTGACATGTGACTTAAATTATACATGATATGGGCCCTGTATCCATAACTTGTATTATAATAATTTTGTCTCTCATCAAAAAAATAAATCAATAAAATGCGCCTATAAGAAACACATTCAACTGTCTGAAAATTTTGTATTTTATGTTTTCTATGTTTATTTGTACTGCCTTGGCAAAACACTTCCTATAAACCATCTTAAAAAGTTGCTTACAACTTTGTTTAAAATTACCAAAAGCTTAATGATTTTAACTAATGAGCTTCAAATTGTTATAGAAGCTTCAATTTGTCGATGCGATGTTTTCTACGTTATTTATCTTTCTTTATTCATGCTCAGAATTCAAATACTCTCGATAAAAAGATGTAAGCAATGTTAAATGCTTATAATTTATGGCAGTAGATTGTTTAACCTAAAGTATTTTCTATGGTTTTGTAGTTGTTTTTTCTTTAATCTTTTGCGATCTTGTTGTAACTCCTTAAGATTTTATATCTATGTTTTTCATGTTTTTTTTTTTTTAAAGATTTCTATACTGATTTACCTTTTAAATAAACGAATAAATTCAAAATATTCCAATAAGTTCAATATTGTAATAAGTACATATGTATATCAAACTTGTTCATTCGAATTAAAATTCACAATATATTCTATGTTTTCTTTCTTTACTTATCTAAGGTGGCGCTAGTGAAATAATAATACTACGTTTTCTTTCTACTGAATAAATATGAAGTAAATTAACTACTCATTCGGCAAAAACATTAAACTTTGTAATATGAAAACATGCATAGAAATCTATTCATACGAATTTTAGTTTTGGCATACTATGTTTTAGCTTAAATTAAGGTGTCCAAATTTAAGGAAATATATCAACTTCATAGTTTGGTTGAAAATATTAATAAACTTGAAGGGTTTTAATTCTTGCTTACGTTCAACAGTTAAAAATTGTCCATGCTATGTTTTCTATGTTTTTTTTTAAGGCGTTTAATGTTATCAAAACAGCCAATTCTTAGAAAAAAGGTTTAATACTATATTAGTGAAATATAAGTTGTTTAATAATTTCTAATCTATCCCAGCAATTTTGAAATTTTGAATACTATGTTTTCTATGTTTAATGATTTTGAATTTGAATACATGTAGTTAAAAATTTAACCGTTAGGAGTTTTTACAATAACGATTTCAGTTGTTTTCACAGTTAAAAATTGTCCATGCTATGTTTTCTATGTTTTTTTATTAAGGCGTTTAATGTTAGCTTATCAAAACAGCCAACACTAAGAAAATAATGTTTACTACTTTATTAGTGAAATATAAGTTGTTTAATAATTTCTTATCCCAGCAATTTTGAAATTTTTAATACTCTGTTTTCTATGTTTTCCTGATTTTGAATTTGTATAAATGGAGTTAAAAACTTAACGGTAAGGAGTTTTTACCATAACGATTTCAGTTGTTTTCACAAGATCCCATTTAATGATTCTTTTACTTAAGCAGTGAAAAACATTGTATAATATGTTTTCTATGTTTTTTTTTTCTTTAAACATAAATTGCTATTAAACAGCACTTAATAAAAAATGTATTAACGAAATATAGAGTGCTTAATAATTTGTATTCAAATTTTACAAATTTGAATTTGTTTATTCTATGTTTTCTATGTTCATTTTATAGGTTTTTCATTCAAATTGAAGTCATCACAAAGTAGGAAGAATCTTATTTGGTATTTTTTAGAAAAACTTGAAATTAGTTCTTATTTCAAGTAAAATTCACAAAAATTCTATGTTTTTTAACAGAATGCATGCTCTTTGTAAAAAAATACAAAAATTAGTTATATTATGAAAACATGAAAGTGTTACAAGTCAAAAATTGACTGTGGCATGTTCAATTTGTTCAATGTTTTCTATGTTTTTCTAATAAATTTTTTATTTTTATATTCATAAAATCATCTCAAAGCATTGTTAAAAACAAACAAATGCAATAATTGCTTTTAGTTTAAAACTTCGATTTTTTTTCAATCTGACAGTCGAAATCTCATACATTTTTCTATGTTTTTTTCTAACTACTGACGAAACATCATTAAAAAAGAAATTAAAATGTATACATCTGAAATATGTCTTGCTTAACAGTAAAACATCTTGTGGTAGACATGAAAATTTTGTTAATCTATGTTTTCTATGTTTTTAAGAATACAAGTTTTATTAAATCTAATTTTAAACTATTTGTAAGGATGATATATAAGAAATTCTTTAAAAGCTGTAGAAAACATTTATAAAAAAATCCAAAAAGGAAATCCTTAAAAAACATAGAAAACATTTATTTAAATTGAAATTGTCATAAACGATTAACGAGGACGGTACAAAAGTGTGAAGGTTTAATTTTTGCTTTTGATTGCTATTATTTAAGACCAGCTGAAGAAACAAACAGACATTTGTCTCAACGATATACTTAATTATAAAAAGTGGCTAATTACCCCAAATAACATGTTTTAGAGTGGTGTTATTAACACTCATGACTTGACTCTTAAATATGAACTAAAAATCTAGTTTTTCTTCCTATGTGCATAAAAGTGCGACCAATCTGCCTATTTTACATTTTTTAAAGCCATATTGTATGTGAATAAAGTTCCTGCAAGTGTTCAGCACCTGAAACGAATATTTTTGCTCCTTTTTTAAAAAAAAAAGAAATAAGTTGTATTTTTTATCCTTTAAAGTTATTAACACGAGCTTTGTCGTCGTTGGTCGGTGTGACACAGTTGGTAAGTTATGCGTTGAGAAAATAATCTTTTTTTTCTCAATTTTTTATTACCATCAGTTGAGAAACATTTGGTATAACAGCAACAGCAACAGAGAACAAGGACATGAAAATTGTGAAAGAATTCAGCTCCAGCCGAAACGAAACCAAACCGAACCGAAAACGAAAAAAAAATTGAATTAAAGTCAGCAAATTTCACTCACGTGCCCGTCACAGATGTGGCAGGTTTGTGTGCGTACGCGCGTTCCAAAAAGGATATCACTCGCACTGGCAGTGGCATGGGCTGTTCATCATATATATTATTCCAACAGCAGTTTTGCGTTATCCTGGGCTAAATTTAGTCGAAATGTGAAACCAAAAGGAATAACAGCAGCAGACGAAGTCGAAGTCGAAACAGCAGCAGGCTTTTTAACTGATGGAGAACTGGAAAGTAGAAATGAAACTTGAGAAAACAGAGACGATTGCGTTTTAGGCTATTCTGGCCTTAGCTTAGGGTTTGGGGTATGTACGATACGAGTATAAGCTCCTCATAGTATAGTCAAGTAATTACTAACATGTGACAATCTAATTTATTGCCAGTTAATGGTTGGAAGTCGTTCAAAGTCATGCGTGCGGTGAGAGGAAACAGTAACACAAAACAAAAAAACCCAAAACATGAGAAAAAATTCAAGAAGTGTGCTTGGTCCTGGTTCTGGTCCTGAAACTGGCTCGATTTGGTTGGTGTTTTCCTTTTGGTCCTCATGAACAGAACAAGGGGTTTCTGGTGGTTCGGGGGTATATTCGAGTTTAGCTAGTAAAAGTCAAAACCAGGAGTATAATACGACAAGGAAACGTTTTTCTAAGTTTTAATTGTTTATGGAGTGGCAGCTGTTACGAAATTGCTTGTTCTATAGCAAGTTTAACGACAAATTGCTTATGGAATATTATAAGAATGAGGAATGAGAACGAGAGATGCATTATAGATGGTTATGGCTTTTTGAGAGGCGATATGGGGTGTGATAAGGCATTTATTTTAGGAACATACCAACATATACATACTTTTGGAATTATAACTTTTTTTCTATATAATAACACATTTTTGTTTACCTATGTACGATACAAACATAAATACGTACATTAAGAAAAAGGACTCTTTTAGATATTGCCGTCGTCATTATAATGAATTAAGATTAGTATTTGGTGTAATATTGTATAATTTAAGGATGTTAAGGTAACTTTTTTGTTAAGTGTTGTCATGATTGTAGGCATTTAGCTTGATTATCGGCTATTGAAATAGAAATTTTTCTTCATTTGGTTTTCTTTAAGATGAGAAATATTTTTGATTGCAAGTACTTATGCTTCAAAACTGAGATTTAATAATTAATTTAAGAGATATCACTAAGACCTAAGACTGATATATTGTTTTATGAAATATAACACTGCTCCAAAAAGTACCTAGACTCGTCGACACGATAAATTCAATATTAAATGGTTCTGATACATACGTAAATCTTATTAAATTTTTGAGAAAAATCCTGAGTTATATTGGATTAAAAGAAATCAGAAAACTGCAACTTACTGATAGCATTAAAAGCCTCAAAAAGGAAAAAAGCTTTTGGAAGAAATGCTACTCTATTGTTGATTAATACACGTTGAGCGAGAGTCAATTTTACTATCAAACCGTTTTTGCAAATCGTTGCTGTGTGTGTGAATGTTGTTTTTTCGTATTATTGGAACAACGTGTTGCTTATTAAAAAACAAAGGATCAAGTTAAATTTGTCAGTTTCGAATTATTTTTATTTCAAGTAGAAATTTTGTGAGAAACTACAAATTTCTTTTAATATTTCTTGATAATTCTTGGGTTAGTTGGTCTTCTCTCGATGACTGCTGAAATACGTTTGTCTGAAATTTTAATTTTTCGTTTCTTCTTGTTTTTGCAGTTGGTATTGGTATGGTTTGGATTTTGTATCTTAAGTTTGATATTGATATGACATTGAAGTTTGTATCTTGAAAGTTGGCAGTCGAAGATGTAAGTGACAGTGATGCAACTGCCATTAACAGTGACACTTATCATTTTTATAGTTCTAATCTCGTTTCAATTGAGTCAAAATCCTTTTATCTCATCCAAAATTTGACTACAAATGTTTTGGCTTTAGCGTACGAAATCATCTTAATCAGATATTAAATCTCTGTTTTCAAACCTCTGGCTGTGAGCTTTAATGGCAACTCTGGTTTTAAATAAGGTAAATAGGTCTCTATTGCGACCAAACATAAAACTATAATTTTTTTATGAAAACATTTAATTTGTGTCACATCGTTCCAGTGAACGTAGAACCTTTTTTAACCATCAAGGTTAAACATAACTGAAATTAATCTTTAAAGAAAAAAGTCTAAGTAAGAACAAAAGGCGCAGCTATATTTACTTAAGCAAAGCACTGTATGTCAGTCACATCCCTTACATCAATGTATCTTGGACATTCCGATATTTTTTTGGGTGCAGACTCCATTTGGCCCTATTTTGAGAATATCGACTTCAAATAAATTTTCTTTAATTAAGTGATTTTTCCGTAAAGAAATTCAAAAATAAATACTAGACAAAACTGATACTACCTCTTAAATAGTTTAATGAATCAGAAATCAACATTTTTGACAAAAATCTAAGTTACAGTTTTCTTACAAAACTTAAAAACCTTGAAAAAAATACTTAAAGTTGTTAAAAATTGATTTTAATAGCCTCAAACTATTCTTCCCTTATAATTATTTTGTTTCAATAATTCCAAAAATTCTAAAGTAAATTAAAAAGCTGATGCTTGTTGCTTGTTTCTTTGTTTGTCTGTGTGTTTGTTTGTTTGACAACGCTTATCACAGGAACAACGACTCTAATGTTAAAAAATTCTTTCAGTCTTGAATAGTTCGTTAAAGATGGCTACAGGCTATATAACAAGATGTCAATTTGATGTGAGCAGCAATAAAATATGTATTAAAATCAATAATATGTTGTTGGTAAAAACTGAATATTGAGAAAATAAATGAGGTTATTGGTTTCAAGATTTTTCTATTCTTTGCAAAATGTACTTGTATATATTAATTAAGAACTTTCAAAAATGCTGCTACTATTTTTAACTTCCCATAGCAAGTTATTGTAATGAGTCCGATTTGTCAAATTGAAAATTTTGACATTTCTCGACGTTTTAAGGTCCCTAGAGTCGAAATAAAAGATTTTTAGGAAGATGTCTGTGCTTGTATGTGTACTCACGTTCGCTACGTTTTCTTAGTTGTCCATAGTTCAAGAACCAGCAAAGATATCGACTTCAAATAAATTTTGTTATACAGATAATGACGCAAAAAAATTGAGAAAGTACTCTTTAAAAATTGTGTGAGTGGTTTTTTAAAATAGCAGTTTAAAAAAAAGTGAACGTTTTGTTTATTATATGTTGTAACGTGATACCAAATCAATATCCAATTAACAGTTTTTTGTATAAATCAAAAAAACTGAAAAAAATGTGTCACCTTCAAAAATTTTAGGAACACAAAATGATTGAATCTCCAAAACAATTTTGTGCAACATTAAGTAACATTTTGAGAAAAATCCAGTGGACAGTATTTAAAAAAAAAATAATCTTAAAAGAAAATTTAACAAAAAATGGTAATATTTGATTTAAACTCAAATATCTTTTCGAATCTTTGAAATATTGGCTTTTAGCTACGTTTATCTTTAAAAAATATTGTTTTCAACTTTCAGTCAAATTTTGAGAAAAATTGAATTGATAGTTGTTTTACAAAAAATTAGAAACCTGAACAAAATTTAACAAAAGTTGGTTAATATTGATTTTCCAGTCAAATATCTTTTAAAGAAATTGAGATATTGGCTTCGAAATAATTTTAATTCTAAAAAATATTGTTGTCAACATTCAGTTAAATTTAAAAAATATAGTTGACAGTCTTTTTTATAAAAAAAAACTAGCGACTCATTACGTGCTTCGCTATGTATAAGGCATAGTAATACAAAAAAATTATTTAACAAAAAATATTTTAAATTAATATCTATTTAAAAGAACAAATGAACCAAATGGTATATTGTTTATATTATATTTATCAGCAAAGAGTAAAAAGTACAATATAAAAAAGAATTTGGTAATCTTACTATGGTGGGTCTATATGGGTTAGTCTAAAACAGTTGGATGAACAATATTTTTAGTTTTCCATTTTGAGCATGAATAAATAAATTATTGAATGTACGGACTCTGGAAGAGGCAACATAAAATTGGCCATGTGAAAAACATGATTTCTCCAAATTGACACCACAAACGTGAAGCCTTGGGCCTTATTTATGAACATCGCAAATGATAAACGCACGGGTTATTGTAATCATTTGAATTTAAATGGCATATCAGTTGGAATCATAGGGATACTTGGTATCAAACACACTTTAAGTTTTGATTTACCAGTTAAGATTGTAGCTTCAATCAAATACGTTTTCAATCAATAACTTTTTCACTGCCAATCTTTTACCATTATACAATTTTGGTGGATTAATGTTTCGCAATAATATAATCAAAGAACCAATTATCAGATTCAAGCAATGCTGTGTTTTAGGCGGTCCACAGCGTTTTAAGCGTTCCATAAGTTTTACCTACTAATTGGTTGATGTGGTCATTCCAGGTCATTGTTTTATTGAAGATTACTCCTAGATTTTTACTGGAATTTACGAATTCTAATGAGTTCTGGTTTAGAAATATGGAAGGAAAGTACGTTAAATCTAATTATTTTCTTAATATAACCAGGCATTTGCATTTGATTGCGATGAAAACCAACCCGTTGCACGACGCCCAGTAGGATATCTTTTCTAGTTCTTAGTTCAAGGTGAAAGCGCAGTCAATTAAACCCAAAGGAGAGCTTTTGTAAATTTGAATGTCATCGGCATATAAATGTTTTGATACTTCATTTATAATGAAACCGATTTCATTCACATATAATGAGAGTAGAAGGGGGATAAAATTGATAGTTGGGGAAATCCTTGTTGAACCGGAAGAAAATCGGAGAGATTTCCATTTAAGAAAACGTCTTGCTTTCTATCATTCAAAAAGGAAGAAAGTAGTTTAATAGCTTCTGAAGATATTTTGAATCTGTGACGCAGTTTATTCAGAAGTATCGAGTGATTAACCATGTCGAATGCTTTTGAAAAGTCTAATAGGACTAAAAAAGTTACATTATCAATATCGAGTTCAGTCCCTATGTCTTCGATTATTTTAGTTAGTGCCGTTATACAGCCATGGTACGAACGAAAACCTGATTGAACATCGACGAGTTTTTGGGGATGGGAATTATTTTTTGCTTTTATCCCTTGATGTGAGAAAAAGCCAGTGGTAAAGATAGAATTTATTACATGTGTAAAATAGGGTAGAAGCAAAGGAAGAATAGCTTTAATGAAAATAGGATTCAAATCATCAGCACCAGTGGCATTGGACTTTATATTTATGCAACTTTCAACTATGTCTAAGGCGTTCACACAATCGAAATTGAACAAAGTGTCTGAAGAAGGTTTGGGTATGGTATTAAGAGATACATGGTTTCTTAGAATTATTATAGGTGTAAAAACAAATTTACTGTTTAGCTCATTAATATTCAATTCAGCTGGAAAATTATTTCTTTGTTGCCTATTACTAGCTTGCGGAGGTTTTTTCATATTTTACGACTTTCCTATTTTAGATCTAGACGGTTAGAGTAGAACTGTACTTTTGCGCGTCTTACCTCTTGAACTGCTTTATTTAGCAATGATTTATACAATTCACAGAGCTCGTTAACACGGAAACGTTTCCGGCGTCGGTAAGCCAGATTACGCTGACTTTTAACTTCTTTAATCCTACTAGTAAAGCATTGTTTATTTTAGCGGATTTTAGTTTGTGCTTTCAATGGAACGTGTCGATCAAATACAATATTAATATTTGTGTTTAGAAACTCGACTTGATCATTTGGTGAAGGCATTAGGAAGATGTCATTCCACGATATCATGTTTATATCATTTTCAAGATGTGTTTTATTGATATTCTTAAAATCTCTTAACTGAATTCTAGAAATCACTTGGTTTACACTTGAATTAAAATCATAGGTCAAAAAAATAAGATCATATCTAGAAAAAACTGGTGTTTCAAGCTGATCATATAACAGTTCTCTATCTTTTTCACTTACATAGTAATGATCTAATAGCGTACAGGATGAATGGGAAAAGTGGGTAAGTATTGTTCACTGAGTGCAAATCAAAGGATCTAATGTTTTCAATTAACTTTTTGTCAGTTAAATGGTCACAGTTAAAGTCACCGTATATAATAATTTTTGAATGGATGACAGTAATTTCTTCAATAACTATATATATTTGTTCCAAATCGATATAACTATTAGGTCTATAGATAGTTCCCAAGAGAAGATAACCTTCACTGCCTTAAACTTCCAAAAACAAATACTCACAAGAGGAGCCAGGTGACGAATAGTATAATTTCTTACAGATAAGGTTTTCCTTAACATATAAAGCTACACCTCCTGCGCGGTTGAACCTATCAGAACGGGAGATCCTATATCCACTAAGGAATTCAATTGGATAATTCATTGCCTCATCTTGATTCATAAAACTGTCAATCGATTTATGTGTCGTGACTACACCTGGCAGTTTCGCTTGAATTTGAAAATGAATGGTATTGATATGAATGTTTTTCGGTGCTAAAATGGTGCGTTCTCTCAACCAATCATGATTTCTGTAATTCTGAAGAATATTCTGAAAACACATTCAATCAACTCATCTATAAATTGCGCAATTGTACAAAAATTGTTCGGTAAAGTGATCAATCCGTTGGTACTGTCAATTGATATTTTGCCATCGCCAATTTCTCACAATTGTTTTGATAACTCATGGGCAGTTGCACCATTATGTAAATTTTCGTACATGTATCAAAACTTCAAACAGGCGTTTATTTCATCAGTAGGAGTTGATCGAGGAATGACAGGCAATGTTTGACGAAAGTCCCCTGACGGCAATATAAATCTTGCATTGTTCAATTAAATGCTTCTATTGATTTTCTATTCGCCATTGTGCACTCATCCCATAAAATAGTTGACTTTAATTGCAGAACTTTTGCCGTAGTAGAATTTCTCGAAATATTGGAAGTTGGAGTTTCAATCACCCGTACATTCGATGCAATTTTAATGCAGAGTGTGCTGCCCGACCACCTTCTAATAATGTAGCAGCAATTCCCGAAGATGCAAGTGCCAATGCAATTTATTGTTCCGATCGAATAGTCACTAAAATCAATCATACAACGAAAGTTTTGCCTGTACCATCAGGTGCATAAAGAAATATAATCCACCTGTTTTATTGGAAACGGCTTCCATGATTGTGTCAAACACATGTTCTTGTTGAATATTCAATTTGTTTATATTGGATTGTACAAATAAAGATAAATTATTAGAATTGAACAATTGCTCACGTTGCAATTCACGATCAAAATATCATGTATTTCAAGATTTTGTGCTGTCCAATTGTGCTAATGCTTTATTAAAATGTGGAGTTATAATATTACAACGAAAAATGGCATTGATAAAAGAGAAGATAGATATAGATAAAAACCTAAAAAAAACATAACTTAAACTTGGTGAACATTTACTTTCAACTCAATTATCTTTTCAAAATTTTAAAATATTGCCTTCAAACTACTTTCCTTTTCACTTTCCAACTGGTTGACTACTATTTTCAATCAGGTTTTGGTCACCGAGGAAGTCCTAACCCAATGGACGAAATCGGAAATAATACTCATACATAAAAAAGCGAACAAGGACGATATCAACAATTATCGCCCGATAAGCATAATATCATCGATATACAAGGTTTTTGCTAAGTGTTTATTTGAGAGAATGAAAACCACTCTTAATTTAAATCAACCTTTTGAACAAGCCGGTCTTAGATCAGGTTTTTCGACAATAGATCATCTACAAACCGTTAATCAAATAATAGAAAAATGCAAAGAGTATAACATCACAATATACTTTGCCTTCATCGATTTTGCAAAAGCGTTTGAAACAGTAGATCAGAGATTTATTTGAAAGGCACTTCTCAATCAAGGTATAGACGAAATAATAGTTCGAATCCTAAAGAAAATATATGACAGGAGCACATCCCACATAAAAACGGAATGCATTGGACCAGAAAATATCGCAAGGTGTAAGGCAAGGAGATCCAATTTCACCAGCACTCTTTTCCGCAGCCTTAGAAGGAGTATATTTAGGAAAGATAGACTGGGAAGACAAAGGATTGAAGATAAATGGCAAATGTCTCTCAAGCCGATTTGCCGATGACATTATAATTATCGCACACAGCAATGAAGAACTTCAAACGATGCTAAACGAACTGTGCTCGGAATTGGGTTAACAACAAATCAAAAGAAAACTAAAATTATGACAAATGGTGCTTCTGATCCAGTTAGTGTTAATAACAATATATTAGAATACGTTGAAGACTTCACATACCTTGGTCAGATTATCTCATTCAAAGACAAAGAAAAAAGGATATAGAGCAGCGAAAGACAAACGCTTTGAAGCAGTTCTGGAACGTTAAGCTTCTTCTTATATCGAGTATTTCGAATAAAACAAGGAAATATGTGTTTGACTCAACAGTTCTTCCAGTCCTCACCTATGGGTGCCAAACTTGGCAAGTCACAAAAAACACTGAAATGAAACTCCAATCATGTCAGAGAGCAGTGAAGAGAGCTATTTTGAACGTTCATATTGCCCAGCAAATTAACCATCAGATTATAAGATGTCAAACTTATTTTGAAGCCGTTACACACAGGCTTAAGACAGGACATGTAATACTTACACCTGATAATCGATGGACAAAATTAGTAACTGAATGGGTACCCTTAGAAAGCAAAAGAAGCGTAGGTGGACAACATAAACGCTGGAAGGATGACATCCGAAAAATATGCCCACTTTATTGGAGAGAAGCACTAGATAGAAGAAGGTGGAGAAGTCTGGGGGAGGCTTATGCTCAGATAACCTAAAATTATACCTCTCTTTTCAAATAATGTATCTATTTAAATTAGTTTTAAACCTTGATTGAGTTATTTGTTTCTTGTAATTTAATTAATTTTACGTACACATACTTGATTAAATGTAATGTAAATATATTCAATCAAATGGTAATTATAAAATAATTGTAAATTTTAAAGGATCAATGAGTGAATACTTAAAATATTTTTGGTAATTTGAAAATGTCTTAGTTTATTTTAAATGATAAACTTTTTTTAACAAGACACGAAAACCTACTAACATTTTAAGCAGGACAAGTCGACAGATGTGATGGGTCACATACCAGCCCCTTTTTTGTCTTGAATTTCACGTGTTGGATACTGCCATTGTCTTATAATATCACTGTCAATATTTAAATGATTTTAATTACAATTATGTAATTAAAAACAAAATTGTTTTTTAAGTTGGGACTTTCAAGTTATTTATCATTTTCGAGATGAACATTGGTCGTCTACATTTGAAACATATTCCTGATGCTCCTACCTCGTAATATGTAATGTAGCTGCAAAGGAATGTGTTAAATTTTAGGTTTCACTTTAATAAGCTCCCTTATGTGCCCTATTAACCCCCTGATTATTTTTTTTAATGATTGAATGATTAAAAAATTTTGACCATTATGGAGCTTTTTTTTAGCCCTACACACAAACCTTCTTTGTTTAAGTACCTAAAACCAATTTGGTATATGTGATTTTTTTCGATGCTAATGGTTCAAAGGATCAAAGAATCAAACCACCAAACAAAATAATAATACCATGGCGTGTCATTAAATTGCCTTCTTTGATCAGTTCAAACGACACGACTGTCGTTTCTGTCGGGTCAGCAAAAACGCATCCATCCATCCAATATTCCAAAAACCATCGAATTTTTACCACACCTCACCTTACGCTTGGTCTTTCGTCGTCGTCCTCGTCCTAGTCGTCATCGTCAGCCATTACTCTGACTCAAACAAATTATTTTCCAATTACAGAGGAATGTGGCCATGAATCCCTCCAATTTTCAGATTCGACGGATTTTTGTTTTGTTTTATTGGTCTTTGGACAAAATTTAGTATTTGACGGCTCAAATTCCAAACAGCCACATCTATATATATTTTTGCCTGCCGTCAATTTTTTCGTGAGTGGGTCCTGATCCTGATGCTTGAACAAAATATGGCATCAGCAAGTTCTAATTATCGAAACAATTTGCACCGCAAAACATAAAAAAAAGCAAACGAAAGGAACGCACAAACGAGATACATTCCACAGAGAGCAACCACACGGTGAAACCATCAGACATCTGATGTTCGGCGGGCTTCAGCTTCAGCTTTTGGTTCGGATTTGGGGATGCTGGGGCACTGGCTGACTGGTACACGCTAAACCTGAATTTGGTCATGAAGCACGCTCACTCGTTCTGCCCAAAAACTACTCGAACTCTAAGCTTGAACTCGTATATTTTTAGGAAGGTAAAATGTTGCAAGATGAGAAGGCAGCTAGAGATTCCTGCTATTTGTTGCTCAGCACTTGATGCACCATCACGATGGTGATGGCGGTCGTTGATGATGCTGGGCGATGGTAGGTGGAGAGTGGAGGCGGTAGCGATGGAGGACCTGGGCATATTCGTGCAATTAATATTTTGGCCGGGTGCCTGCTTGGTGGTGGGCCATACCATATATAAAACTGGGTGTGTGCCCAATGAACCGAGGCAATACTTTAATTTGGCCAAAAAGACCGTAAAGCATGCTCTGCGCGAAATATCTCTTTTGGTATACCTATGACGGTGTACAGCTGCTGCTATGATGCTTCTGCTACTGCTTGCTGCATATGCGGCAGCACCACACCATATGATTTGTGGATGCTGGAGTGATGCAGAAATTTCCAATTAACCTGGGATGCAACAAGAAATCATTTTTTTTTTTTTCAAAATGTTTGTTGGGAATTTTTGTTGTTGCTGAGTTGCGTTTGGGTTATCAACAACAAACGTGTGTGTCTCGGTTGTGTGGTTGTTTTCATTAAAAAAAATGTTTTATTTTTTGAATGATGACTTTTTGGTGCGCTTATTGGGCGCCTATCTTTTGCCAAATTGCTTCAATTTATCGCATCGATAGATAATCGATTTTTGAACCTTTTTTCTGTCGGAGGAATATTTATTGCCTACAATGCGGTTGGCGGCGTATGTGCGATCTAAAAATTTAACTTTATAGTGAAAAATAAAAAAAAACATTAAATTAATAAATCTAGGCTAAAGCCTGATATACCGATCGATTTTTTGTAGATTAGGTTAAGTAAGTAGGGCAAGCTACATAATACTGGATATGTAAAAAATATTTGTGTCATTTCAAGAGGCTTCAAAAGCTGTACATTTTTTTAAAGAATATGAAACCTATATTTACAAAAGAAGGGCGAAATCCTTGTATTCCTAATTTAGATAAATAAATTTTGATTTAAGGAACTTCAAAATTAATACCTTAGAATGTCAATTGATTTTTTGGAAAATTTTATCAGATGTCAGCAACATTATGTTGCAAGTTTTAAAATAATCATAACGATTGTTATTTCAAAAAACAGTAATTTTTCTGTGTCTCTTTTTGTGATTTTTGTTAAAAACCATTTTTAACTTCCCATAGGAAGTTATTGTAATGGGTCCGATTTGTCAAATTGAAAATTTTGACATTTCTCGACGTTTCAAGGTCCCTAGAGTCGAAATAAAAGATTTTTAGAAAGATGTCTGTGAGTGCGTGTGTACGTACGTTTGTACGTCCGTACGTCCGTACGTTCGCGACGTTTTTTTCGTCGTCCATAGCTCAAGAACCAGAAGAGATATCGACTTCAAATAAATTTTGTTATACAGATAATAAGGCAGAAAGATGCAGAAAGGGCTCTCAAAAAAATTGCGTGGTGGTTTTTTTACCATAGCAGTTTGAAAAAAAGGTGAAAATTTTGGTTAACCTTAAATATCTTACGAACCAAAAACGCTAGAGACTTGAATTAAATTTTGTATAATATATTGTAGCGTGGTACCAAACAGGTATATTTTTTGAAAAAAAAAATCAATATAACGGATTTTTTATAAATCAATAAAACTGAAAAAAAAAAATTGTCACCTCCAAAATTTTACGACTGAAATATGATTTCATCTCTAAAACAATTTTGTGCCACGAAGAATAATGTTTTTGACATCTGATAAAATTTTGAGAAATATCTAATTGACAGTTTTTTTTACAAAAAATAAAAACCTAAAAAAAAAAATGTATAAAAGTTGGTAAAAATTGATTTTCGACTCAAATATCTTTTCAAAACTTTGAGATATTGGCTTTAATTTACATTTATCTTTCAAAACATCTTGTTTTCAACATTCAGTTAAAGTTTGAAAAAAATCGAATTGACAATTTTTGTACAAAAAATTAAAAACCGAAAAAAAATTAACAAAAGTTCGTAAAAAATGATTTTCGACTTAAATATCTTTTAAAAACTTTGAGATAATAGCTTCTTACTAATTTTTTTTTATAAAAAATATTGTTTTCAACATTTGGTGAAATTTTTAAAAAAATCGAATTGACAGTTTTTTTACAAAAAATAAAAACCTGAAAAAAATGTATAAAAGTTGGTAAAAATTTACTTTCGGCTCAAATAGCTTTTCAAAAATTAAAAATATTGGCTTCAAACTTATTTTATTTCAGAGAAAATATTATTTTCGATATTCAGTAATTTTTATATAAAAATCCGTTTTTTTCATAAAAAATAAAATCTACAAAAAATAGTGCGCAAATTTGGTAAAATTGATACTAGTAAATATAGACAAACTTTTAAGCAAGACAAATCGACAGACGGGATGGGAAGTTATCAGTGTGGGTCGCATCCCAGCCTCTTTTTTTTATAATTAGCACACACTCAAAGGTATATATTACCCTTATTATGTAGACACAATGTGAGCACTAGCAAAGGGAGAGAGGGGTTAAAAGGAGATGTCGGTGCACATTGGTTTTGAATACCTGAATATTGCAATAGCTGGGAAAAACAGAGGTTGAAAGAACGAATCTCTGTACTTGACAGTACGACCATAGTTGGGCTCGAGGGTATATTGATGAGCATTCCTAGAAGCGCGAGTATTATGGTTAAACTGTTTAAGGGGAGGAATGCAGCTGACTATTTCTCTAGAGCATAAACCATTAAAATAACGTTAAAACAGGGTGAGACAAGAAACATTTCTACGATGTTCAAGTGACGTAAAAGATCTTATGATGGTTATATCACCAATCAATCTAAATGCTCTACGTTCAATACTATCCAAGAGGCTTAAGTAAGTTGCAGGAGCACCAGCCCAGATATAGGAGTTATACTCAAGCTTTTGACGTATATAAGTCTTGTAAATAACAGCCAGATCAAAGGTGGAGACAAACTTCTTGCATCGCCTTAGAAAACCCAAACATCTTGCGTCATTTTTGGTGACATCGCGTATGTGATCGTTCCACAAAAGGTGGTTGATGATACAGATACCAAGAATATTGAGATGTTCAGTTTCCTTGATTCAAGTGCCATTTATGGATAATTGCAGGGGGGTATATTTCGCTTTAACGATACAAGACAGCAGTGCGTTTTCGAAGCATTAAATTCCACGCGGTTTTTTATTCCTGTTTAGTTTGAAATTTCATGAGCTTATTTCATTTTGTCGTTGCAGTTCCACATCCAAAGAAGAGTGGTGTGAATTCGAAAACGAATTTGAAAAGCTAAGAGTACTATCGTCAGCGAAACAATGTATAAGAGAAGATGTTGCAGACAAGAGATCATTAATAAAAATGAAAAAGAGTGTTAGAAATAAAACAGAGCCCTGGGGCACACGAGCATTTATTTTGTGGTTTTCAGACTTGAATCCATGCAATACAACTTGTATTGAACGATTCGAAAGGTAATTACTTATCCAAGGAAGGAGGGAGTTTTGGAAACCGAAAGCACACATTTTCGATAAGAGAGCCTGATGCCAAACCCTATCAAATGCTTTTGAAATATCTGGTTCAATAATCTTACTTTCTTCAAAACTATGTAAAGATTTGTTCCACTGTTTGGTGAGATGAACTATGAGATCACCAGTGGTCCTATAGCTACGAAATCCATTCTGTCGGTCGTTAAGAAGCTTCCGTTCTTCAAGATATTTCTTGAGCTGATAATTAACCAGCGATTTTATGACCTTGCAAAGAAGGGACGTAAGTGCAAACGGTCGATAATAAGAGGGTGAGGAAGATTCGCCTTTTTTGGGAATAGGCTGGACAAATGCGGTTTTCCATCCGCTCATTCCTCATATTTTTACAAATGACCAAAAATTTGTACTGCCTTTGGTTAAAAACCATAGTTTGGGAGCACAAATCAAGTTGAAGCCAAAAACGGCAATTTCTTATAATATTTGTACAAGAACTGTCACTTAATTTTTACTTAGAAATACGCTATTTAAATTGTTATTAAATTATTTTTAAGATAATTTATTAAGTTTTTCTAAAAATATTTTATCTGGAAAATCGTTTTTTTAACATCTAATAGAAACTTCAAATAAATGTTGTTTTAAGCAAAGATTATAAGTTTGAATTTAATATCTTTTTTTATTGCAGACGAAATCCAATTTTTGAAGTCGAAAACCATTTTTTTTTTCGTTTTTTTTAAGATCATTCTCTTACGTTAACTAAAAAAATTTGCATAGAATTTATTAATTTTAAAGAATTTTTAATTCTCACTTTTTCAAAATTTTGTTTATTATTTTTTGTAGGTTCTTATTTAACACATTTGGATATTTCAAAAAAAAAAGGGCTGGGATGCTCCCATCCCGTCTGTAGATTTGTCTTGCTTAAAAGTTTGTAGGTTTTTGTGTTGGGTTAAAAAAGTTTTCAGTTGAATTATTTTTAAAAAGTTTAAAATTGACAACAACATTTTTCGCATTAAAAAAATAGTTTAGTTTGTAAATCTTGTTTTGTTAAACAGATTTTTAGTTGATAACCAATTTTAACCAATTTTAGTAGCATTTTTTAAATCTGTATAACTTGGAAGAATGAATTTAATTTGAGAGATGTCAAGAACCGAACACCAATTTTAACAAAATTTGCGTACTATTTTTTGTAGATTTTATTATTTTGTGAAAAAACGGACTTTTGGATTCTTATAAAAACATTACTGAATGTTGAAAACAATATGTTATGAGATAAAATTAGTTTTTAGGCTGTGTTTTTAATTTTTGAAAAAATTATTTGAGTCAAAAGTAAATTTTTACCAACTTTTAGTATATTTATTTTTTTAGGTTTTAATTTTATGTAAAACGAAACTGTCAATTAGATTTTTCTCAAAATTCCACCAGAGCTAAAATTTTTATTTTTCATTGCACAAAATTGTTTTGGAGATAAAATCATTTTGCATTCGTAATATTTTCGAGGTGACAAATTGTTTTTTTTTTTTGCAGTTTTTTTGATTTATGAAAAGGACCTCTTTGTTGGATTTTTCCGAAAAAATATACTGGTATGGTAAAATGTTACAATATATAATAAAAAATATAATTCAAGTCTCTAGCGTCATTGGTTCTTGAGATATTTGGGGTTAACCAAAATGTTCACCTTTTTTAAACTCCTATGGTGCAGAACCACCCACGTAATTTTTTTGAGAGCCCTTTCCACATCTTCCTGCCTTTTTATCTGTATAACAAAATTTATTTGGAGTCGATATCTCTTCTGGGTCTTGAGCTATGGCCAACGAAAAAAACGTTGCGAACGTACGGACTGTCCGTTCGCGACATTTTTTTCGTTGGTCATAGCTCACGCACAGACCTCTTTCTAAAAATCTTTTACGTACGCACGCACGTCCAAAAATCTTTTTTTAAGATGCTTTTATTTTGACTTAGGGAGAAATGTCAAAATTTTCAATTTGACAAATCGTACCCATTACAATAACTTCCTGTGGGAAGTTGAAAATTAAATGATTTTGAATAATTGTTAATTATTGAGATATTCAGATTAAACATCACTTTTACAAAATTTGGTTTGTATTTTTTTTTTTGGTTCTTATTTGAAAAACAGTTGAATATTTAAAAAAAAATGCTTTAATGTGAAAAATAATATTTTTGATAAGGTAAAATTATTTTGAAAAAAACCTTTATTCATTGCCAAGATATTCAAGCCCAACCAAATATTATTAGTTTTTTTAGGTTTAAATTTGTTGGTAAGAAAAACTGTTTCATTGCTTTTAATAAGATGTTATATAATTTTTTGTTCGTGAGATATTTGGGTTCTACCAAAACGTTGTTTACAAATTCCTATAGTAAAAAATAACAACTCAAGTTTGAGAGTCCTTTCTGTATGTTTTTATATTATCTCCAAAACAGAAAGAACTTGAAGTCAAAACCTTAACTAATTCCTAAGATATAGCCGAAGAAGAAAGGTATATCGAACATACAGACGTATCGTACACAATGAAATCACAGACATCTCTCAAAAATCCTTTCATCTAGGTTCTAAGAACCTATATAAATGTCGAAAAATTTTAAAATTGCTAATTTGACAAATCGGTTCGATAACAGTTAATATTTATTAAAA